>NW_025785277.1:0-20235 GCF_021130785.1 Homalodisca vitripennis | reverse complement strand
AGAAACCACAGACCACATTAACAAATCCGCGTTTGGTAACAGCATTTTGAAAATTCCATATTGATAATTCATATCGTTCTTTGAAACTAGTAAATATTTGTCAAACATCTTTGTTGTATCAATGACATAAATGGGTCATATTTGCTATAAATTCTTTGGGGTTTGTAATACATTTCCCATATATTTTGTAGTAAACTTTCTCTAAAATCTTGATACATCTGATAACAGTTGATATCTGAAAAGGACCACCGGAAAAATGTTTTTAAATTTTTGATTAATTCATCTGGATAATAAAGAATACCATTCAATTTTACTCTTGAATATTTTTCTACATTCAAACTATTCAAACTTTGAAGGATTATTTTTTCTGTGACTTATTCTGCTCTATCTGTTTGAAAAACCCAATGATAACGAACTTTGGGAATATGAAGATATTTCTATAAATTATTTGTGATAATCGTAACGCAATAAGTTGTTCCGGAAATACCTTTTTAGCTCAATACATTGCCCAATCTAGAAAATTAAACGTGGATGTTTTGAGATTATGTATAATTTCCATCAATCAACTGAATTTTACCTCTGTGGTTTTGTAATCAATCATATCCGGAAAAACTCTAATGAAAAAACTCTTTAATTGTAATTTTGCGCATCAATCAGGCCAATAACATTTCCAGTTGTCAGTCTTCAGAAATCACATCATCGTCCTTTCAGCTCTTAGTGAAATCTAATTGTAAATATCCAACCTTTTATAGATTGGAAAATTTACATTTTCCAAAGAATCCTAAGCCGAAAATTGTGCTAAAATCACCGACCCGCTTCAAATTGTATGGCAAAATTTAAAAGTTGATTTTCACAAAGACTGTTTTTGAAAATACAATCACTTTTGGAATACACGAATAATGAGTTTCCTTTAATTGTGCTTAATTGGCCATCAGTTTTCGACTTCTTCCTATCAATTTTATTGTGTTTTCACTTACTTCAATTCTTAGAAAATTCTAACAAACGTATAAAAATTATCGATTAATCTAAGCATTATCAGACATTTCCAAGAGTATCCTTGACCATTCTTGTTTTGTTAAAGTTCCCAGAAAAATATAAAACTGGAAAGTTAGACGAGCAAAAATTTACTCTCACAAAATCAATATTAAACCTCAGTTATTTTATTTCGGTTTCATTCAAATGTTGTTTACTAACTTGGGATAGAAAATTTTTTTAAACTTCCGCCCTTTCAATATTCACCTGAATACTTTTTTGTTAGTCCCACCAATTTAAATAAGAGAAAAATTTAGCAAATTTTAAACATCATGTATAAGTCGATACATGTAAAAAGATTTTAGTCCGATTTTTTAATGATCTACTTCGTCATATTCAGGATTCATGTTCCTTAAATTTTCTGCGATCTTCGGTCACATATTTCAATAAAATCTTGCACAGGATAGTAACCGCTATCTATAATATTATTCCAATCAACTGTATCTTTATTTTCATCCAAAAACTTTATACTCAAGTGTTGATAGAGGCAAAGAACAGACATATGATCTTTTAATTGATAATGTATATTTTCTTGAATGAACTCTGGGGACAGATTTTGATATTTTGCAATGTTATACACAATTTAACTTATTAATGTACAATCGCATCATATCTTCGGATAATTTCATATTTTTGAGAAATATCATCCCAATGTTCTTTTTTCAAATCTCTTTCGTGTTGCATTATAAAAAGATCGAAAGCACTGTAATGTCCCGCCATCTCTATTTATTAAGAAAAAATTTCAAGTTTTTATAAATTGGCTCTTTTGTGTTACATTCAGCACATTTTCCAGAAACTCTTTTAACTCCATTGATATTTGCATAGTATTTTATATCATTTGTTGCAGTTTTTTCTTTACATCTCACACAATATATGAGCGCCATTTATTTAGGGAAAATTAGTCATCTTAGCCGCCTAATCTATTAAATCTGTTATCAATATTTTCCAAAATTATATTAAGATTTTCCTCGAACTTATTAATTTTTTCTTCTAATTTTTGAAATTTGACAGCATTAGAATCATTGTATTCAACAATATTTATGACCAATATTCTCAAAAGGTTTTCGTAGCATCTAAACTAAACTTATCAAAAGACTCTTTAAAATTAGTAAGTTTTTCATTTAATTTCACCAACATCGTCCTACTGATCTTCTATTTCTGGCTTCTAACTTGTCATAGACTTCTGTTGTAAAATCTTTAACATGCTGTTTATGATTCTCATAATTTTGTTTTAGTTCATTAAACATTTTAATAGGATCTTCTAATTGAATCCATTACAACAACATCAAATGGATTAATTCCTTTTACTAACACTGCTAATTCTTTTTTCCTTTAAAATCTAAGGCATTTTTAACATTCGGATCATGTAAATCAAACAATATCGATGTTTTCTGATAATTTTAGAGGTTTTAAAATTTGTTCTTTAACAACAACATCATGTTTGTCAATACCAGGTCGAACACCGACCAATTCTTTTCTTTATTAGCCAAAACTAACATAATTCTTTTCAACTTTGATCGCTTCAGTAATTTTATCAGCTTTTTTCGATATGAGACATTAAATTGGTAAATATATTTTTTTGCACCATCTTCAACTTCTTTTTTCAATGTTTTTATTTTATCAGCAACTTCATTTGAACTCATGAAATTTTGCAAGTTTGTTATCATATTCTGCTTTAAAATCTTCAATCTCGACAGCAAACATATCTGAATCTGGAAGGTTTTGTAATAAATTTTCTAACTTGTTATCAAACTCATTTCTCAAACTATCAAAATTCAAACTATTATCTACATTTTGAATAATTTGTGTTCCAAATACGTCAAAAATATTTTGTGAATCCATATTTATTAAGTAATAATTTGTTAACAACTTCTTTAAAATCTTTACCATTACTCAGTTCATTCAAAACAAAAACACATAAATGACCACAAATTGGGGGATCTTTATAGTCTTGAATCTGAGAATCATTGTAGTAGACGCTTGATTTTTTCAAATATTTAATCAATTCTATAGGTGGTTTGTCCTCAATTCTTCCATACGAATCAAAATAACATGCATTCTTATCATTTTTTATAATAACAAATCCAATGCGTTCCACTTCCCATAATCGAGTCTAAATTCACAATTCCACATTCAAATTTCTTAACTTTTTCAGGTAATGTATCTCTCATGAAGATTCCTCTAAAATGTTTAATATTTTTGCAGATTTCTTCCAATTCCCCGAATGTTAAAGGTTTAAAATTTTTTTTTCAATGTTTGATTTCACGTAATTCAAAGTTTTTTTCATCTAATCCAGATCCTGTAACATCTTCCAACTCTTTATCTAACCAATTTAAAATGTTTCGAACAATAGGAATCACATCCTTTTTTAACGATTGGAGCAGCTTTACGAACATAAGGAACAACATTTTTAACAACTGGAATATTTTCTCCAAAATCTAATAAATCTTTCAAAAGTCCACCATTTTTAAGTTCTTTCAACTGATTATAAGAAAATTCTATTCTGGTTCCTTTATTGTTTTTCTTATGTTTTTCGAGTTTATTGTATTGTCTATTTGTTTTAAAAATATCTTATCTTCGCCATTTTTTAGTTGATCTATTTTAAATTGAATACTAACGGGTATTTTCTTCTTAAAAGCGGATTTTATTTTTTCTTTCTGATTTTTGCTGAAATTTACGTTCACCTCCATTTATATAGTTAAAATTTCAAGTTCTCTTCGATTCCCATTCCTAGTTTTCTCTTCAAAAACATTGCTCCAGCTGTTGGAAGCGCAACAAATCTTTCACCTAAACTAGCATCTTTTGATAAAAATCTATCCATTGCCTTATCTTGCAAAACTTTATCTGCGATATGTCTGGAATTTGTTGTCTCTATGTTTTGCATAAAAAAATATCGTGTTCCATAGCAGCTTGATCTAATTTATTTATACCAGGATCTCCTCTTTTTAGTCTTTTTTCGAGTTTTGTGCCAGGCCCCAGATACTGATAAGTTGGTACGTGTAATTCAAAAGGTAAATTGTTGATAAAATCATTCAAAAGTCGCTACCTTCAATCATAGATGAACTTATTGCCGGCAAAACTCGTTTTAAATATTTAATTCCATCAGGTTTTTCAATCATTTCATCAAGTTTGTTCGAAATAAAATCTTTAATCGCTTTCTTTTTCGTTCAAAAAATTGTTGTTTCCAGCCTTTTCTTGAGCATAAATATAATTAATAATTCCATCGAGTTTTGTCAAATCGTCGATATATCTGTATTCAATCTTATTATCACTGTATTTTCTTACACCTGATCCTTCGATTCGTTTTTCCCAAATTGGTTTAATTAAATTGAGATATTTTTTTACCTTTACTTGACTTTGGTTTCTTAGTTGATGGATCATTATTTTTGTAAATTGAGTCAGATTCCCATAAAAATTTTCTGTATACTTTTTCAAGTCTTCTTCAGGAATATAAATTATCTTTTGGAGCGTCATAGTCTGTTAATAATCTCCATAAACCTTGAGTTCCTTCATATGTTTTTTCATTAATAATGATATCATTATGCTCAAAATTCACGGGCAAATTTCCAATCATAAAACTTTTCTTTTTTTTATCCCAATACAAACCAAATTTATCATCTTTTACTCTAGGAAGAAATTTTTTACCAATTTCACCAATTATTATATCCGTTGTTCCAGGACTTATTGGTTCAACTATGGTAGAGTCTTCAATGATTTCGAGGTCTAAATGGTGTTGAAGATGGTAATTTTGGCAATTCAAACTCAGATTCTGGTATCGAAATATCAGCAAATTGTCGTACAACTGGAACCAAATTCATTAAATTTTGATTATCGCTTAAAACATTTTCAATTTTGCCCTCAACATTTTTTTATTGCAGAAGTTACAGGTTGATTAATTTTTTTGAATAAGTTCTTGTTCTTTTCATCCATTCGAATCTGTTCTTTAAATTCTTTGATTTAATTTCTTTTCGATTTGATCAAGTTTTTTCGCTTCTTCAGAAGTTACGTTCGCCATTTATTTAGGAAAAATTTTGAAACGTGGAACGTAAAAACGTGAACGTGGAACGTAAAACGTGAACGTGAAACGTAAAAACGTGAACGTGGAACGTAAAACGTGAACGTGGAACGTTAAAACGTGAACGTGAACGTGAACGTGAACGTGAACGAGAACGTGAAAACGTGAACGAGAACGTAAAAACATGGAACGTGAAACGTGAACAACGTGAAACGTGAACGTAAAACATGAACGTGAAACATGAACGTGAAACGAGAACGTGAACACGAAACGTGGAAACGTGAACACGAATCGTGAAATCGTGAACAGATTTACCGTTTTTTCTGTTTATTTTCATAATGTAAATAAAAAGTAAAGATAATGTAAAAATAATTGTAACAAATATTTTATCAAGTAGATTTGTCAGACCACTGAGCAGCATTTATATTAGAAAATTTATTCAGATATTTACCATTTTTAGGCTTCAAACGTTAGATTAATAGTTAAAAATCCGTAGTCTTCTTTTCCAAATTTTATCACATAACTCATTAAAGTGGTTAAAACTCATATCAGATCCCACATAATTGTTATAAATCTTTCTCGAATAGTGATCATCTTGCTTAAAAATACACAACATATTCAGGTTATTTCTTATAACTTGTTTATCAACCTTTGAAAAGCATTGAGGAAAGATAGATACAAAGATATGTTTTTGTGACGGGACATTACGAAATATTCCTTAATAACGTCTTGATTTTCTAAAATACAATCATCAAAAACGATTAACGAATTGGGTTTACATTCGCTTAACGGAACTATGTCCTCAGAAGCATTATAAAAATGTGATATTTTTTTGTTTAAGTTTTTCTCAATATTTTCAAATCTTTCTTGTAATTTTTTATAGGCGTCTTGTTCTAAAGATTTACTAAAAACATACAAATTGGAATAAGGAATCAAACCTATTGTAGATAAAATTCAATAATAAAGTTGTTTTTCCACATCCACTTGAACCAACAATTAACAATCTGATTGGTTGATCTTTCTTATTTTCTTCAAAACGTTTGAAGTTTTAATCTGATCTTTTTGCTTTAAAAATTTCTCCATTTAAATAGAAGATTTTTCATCTTGAAGCAACGCTTGCGAAAATGAAGCTGTTCAAGTTGACTTCAGAAAGCTCTAAATTAGTTTTTAAACTTGGAACATCCTATTCATTTAGAGGAAGAATCAAATTATTTCATCGGTTTAAGCGGTTTTTTATTCTGACAATTTTGTAATAAATATTAGTGGAAAGTTCTCCTTATTGTATAGGATTTAGTGAGGAAGAACATAACAAAATATTATGGTTTAAACAAAGGATATTATACTTTCGATCAAATAAAAAATTCCCTTAAAAATTATCTGAAAAACATTCAAACAATCAGATAAATCTTTAAACTTTGACTGAAAACAAGTTTGAAATGCAAAAAAATTATCTCTCTAATAAAATTCAAATAAAATCACCAGTAAGAATTATGTTTTTCAGCAATTATTGTAGATTTATTAGGGTTTGTTCAAGAAACTATTGAGCCAAATCAGGTATATTTAGGAAATAAAACGCCAAAATTTTAGACCGTTCGATGTTAATTGAAGTGCACTGTAATCTCGTTGAACCTAGTTTTGAAAATCATACCGAACATTTACACAAAGAATCTGAAAATTTTGTACACTTTTTTTTCCCAAATGTTGCCTTATGGATCAAAAATCAGTGAAAAACCGAATGAAAATCGACTTATATTCCAATTAGAAAAATATTAAAAGAATTCAAAAATCGTTCTAAACTATACAAAGACTCTGAGGGAAAATTTATTAAATAATGGAGAGTAAAACAAACAATATATTTAAGATTGAAAAAGGAATAAAAATGAGTTGATGATGATGACAAAATTCAATATTTTTACTTAAAAAAACAAGGGGCTATTCGAATGGCCCCTTAACAATCTTCATCCTGACCCTGTTTTTATCAATGAATCTGGACTTTATACTGAAATAAAAATTACTAGTTAAATTTCTTTTCTATCTAAATGGAATCAGTTGTAGACCTGCTCAATAATCAACTTAGATTTAAAAGCAAACATATGCTTTACAATTGTTGACGAAAATAATGAATTTTGGTTTAAGGCGAAAGATGTTGCAGAGGTGTTAGAATATGAAAATACTAGACCAAGCTATCATAAATAATATTGATAATGACGAGAAAATAGCCTTTAAATATATAAATTACAAGAGTCTATGCCATAGACCCTTTCAAAATCTTCATCCTGACACTATTTTCATTAATGGAATCAGGACTTTATACTCAAAATAAAAATTGCTTGTTAAATTTTTTCTATCTAAATGGAGTCTGTTGTGGATCTGCTCAATAATCAACTTAGATTTGAAAACAAACATATTTTTACGATTGTGGATAAAAATAACGAATTTTGGTTTAAAGCTAAAGATGTTGCAGAAATTCTAGAATATGAAAATACGAAAACAAGCAGTTAGAGAGCATGTTGATAATGATGATAAATTATCATATTCTGAAATAAATTCTGAAGGTGGGTCATTCGATTGCCCTACCTTCTAACTTTCAAAAAAATACTATTTTCATCAATGAATCAGGACTTTATTCTTTAATTTTGAGATCACATAAAAAAGAGGCAAAAATCTTCAAAACTTGGGTTACAAAAGAAGTTTTGCCCTCTATTAGAAAACTTGGTGAGTACAAACTTGAAAACAAGATTAAATATTTAGAGGATGAAGTAAAACACTTGCAAATTAAAGATGAAATCAAAACGGAAATAATCGCAAAACAAAGTGTAAAAATTGACTTGATGAAACCAGACCTTGTTTGTAAAGATTTTGATAAGAAAAAACACCATGTTTTTGTGGTTAATTAAGAAGAATCACATGTGGGAATATCCTTATTACGTTATCAGAGCTCAAAAGAGAGAAATACCGAAAAGATTAAAACATCTAAAAATAAATTATCCTGAATTAGAGATTTTGTTCATTGATGACGAACCAAATTCTATCAATCTGTATAACCAAATGAAAGAATCTTTTGAATATTTTTATACAACGGAAATCATTTTACTACAAATTATGGCAGAAAACTCGACTGATTTATAGAATATCTAAATTACACGATGAAAATGTTAATAAAATTTTATTAAACTCTCGAATTATGATATTTTGTTTGTAAATGTTTTTTGAAGATAAGGTAACCACTGAAGAGTTCTTCCACATTCACCAATGAGTCTCTTTCTTTTGACTTTCTCGGTTACATTCTTCTAGCACATTCCTTACAAAAAGCGTCCTTTTTCTATCTTTACTATAATGTCGATTATTAAATTCAGAAATATTCTTAATTTCTTTACAAATGTGACACTCTTTCTCTTCTAAAGTTAATTTTTCCATTGTATCGTATAAATCTCTTTCATATTTTTTACGACAATCCTTACAATAATATTCAAATCCGTCTTTTTTAGTCTTATTTTTATAAAAAAGCTTCAAAAACCTTTTATTTCTTTGCACACTGAACATTTCTTTTGGGCCTCCATTTATATAGAAAAAAATCTTTGACTTTCTCAATTCATATTCATAAAACTTTCCGGTTATTTCTTCATTATTTAAATCTTTTATACTATAAGTTACAGGATCTGTGTTATTAATTTGATAAATCACAAAGATTTCTCTTGACCAATTGTTCTTATATTTGTTTTCGAAAAAATGTTTGTTTTTTACTAACAATTCTTACATGATCATTGACTTTAAATTTAGTTTTCGTGTGAATTTCTGGTGGAACATACTTAAAAACCGACTCTAATAACTCTTTTTCTGCATCTTTATCTACGTCTTTAGGCTTCATTTTGATTGTGCTATGAACAGTATCGTTATATTTCTTTTACGATTTCTTGAAGAATATCGATCCATTTAAAGTTTTTATTAATCTCAAAAAATTACTTTCATTCTCTCATTTTGAGTTCTGTATATATCTCTCTACAATACTTGATTTCTCTTCGTTTTCAGTATGATAAATCTTAATGTTTGTATTTTCTCAAAACATCGTTAAATTCTTTATTTTTAAACTCTAAACCCTTATCTGTATGAAGTAGGTTTGGAGGTTTGTGATTGATCCTTATGGCATCTTTTACTATATCTTCGAAAGCTTTTGAAATATCCTTGCCGTTTTTTTCTTTTGATAGCTCTTGACCAAGCATATTTTGAGAAAGTATCAATAACATTTAACATATACTTAAATCCATCATTTTGATCTGAATAGTTAGACATTATAACTAAATCTGCTGCCCATAAATCGTCAATTCCTAATGTTATAATTTTTCTCTTTTTTAAACTTCTTTCGTACTGGTGCATGAATTTCTCGAGCTTCAATCTCTATCTCATCTTTAGTCTTCAATTCTTGCTTAACAGGTTTTGGATTTGGATTCTTTATAAACATTACTCTTGTTTGTCTTACATTTTGAACATTTTGCTGCAAATTCTATACAACCCGTTTTGAGTTTGAACGATTTTTGAATCTATATTTTTCGTTTTCTTTTTACACTTGTGACAGTGAATTAAATCATCTTCCATTTACATATCAAAGTTTCCAAGTTTATTTAATTCGTCTAATATATCAGATTTTGCTTCATTTTTATAGCCATTACGGTACTGTATCGATCTTATTTTCTAGGACATTTCTCTTTATCATCTTTAGCGTTCAGTGCCAGCTTGTTTTATGGTGATGGTATACAAATCATGTTTATAGCTTTTGATTACTGTCATCTCCCTAAATTCTTCTTTATCTTCGAACAAACATCTCTTCAAGTTTTCGATATTTATTGTTTTATTTACAACGCTTCTCTTAATTCCTTTACATCTTACTGGATTTTTGTCTAGATATTTGTACGAGTACATCTTTGATCTCAATCCACAAAATTCTTCTAATATCTCGCCGTTCAATTCGTCTTTGAATTTCCCTATTACCTTCTTATTTTTTAGTAGTGAAACATTCGTGATCTTTTGGATAGTCGCTCGTATCGAAATCATCTATATTTTCTTTAATAATTTTAAAGGGATCTCGTTTCAATTCTAGGAAATAACTGTCTGTATCCATGTAACACAGATTCAAATCTGGATCAAACTTCTTTAATTTGTTGTAATAAAACTCGTACATTAGCAATTTTGAGAGGTCGAGAACTGAAAATCCTATGTAAATCGGTTTGTTAAATTTAACCTTTTGTTTGTACATGTGACTCGCTATACAGTTGTCGTCAAAGATATTGAAACATTTGAAATTCGTTTTTCTTAGCTTGTTTCATTGAAAATTCTTCGTTTCCTAGTTTAATATCACATCTATTTCTTACATTTTCCATCGATTTTCCAAAAACCGAGTTGTTCATAAGCTTATAAAAGTCCTTCTCAAAGTCACTTATAGCCTTGGTTCTCATACTAGTATTAAAATCGATATATTCTTTCATGAAAAGGTTTTCTGATCAAACGCAATAACCCTATTCACAATGTTTTAAAATCATACCTTGTTCTAGATAGAATTTCAAATTTCTAGAATGAACAACATATTCTGTTTTGTTTAAAAGAGTTGTGCAAAGTTTGTTGTTATAATGTTCCTGGAGCAAGAGGTAAAATCTTTGTGATGTTCATGCAAATTTGTTGGATATTCAAGATCAACTTCTAAAAATATATCCATAATCTTCTTCTCCTGTAAGTTCTTAAAATTGTTTCTTGCCACTCTTCTTTTGTATACGTTTTAGGATCCATCCACTTGATATCACTATACGGCAGTTTTTGCATAAGTCCATACCCATAAAGGTTGTTTGCATCGGACGTACAACAAATAGTTTTCGGGCTTTGTCTTATCAAAATCTTTTAAATATTTGTTATTTGCTTTCACATATCGTTTAATACACTGAGAAATGCCTCCGCGAATACCTTTTTTTCGATCATCAAATACATATTATAATCACTAATTAATTGTAATTCTATCTTCGTTAATTTTAACATAGCATCCCATTGCAAGGACTGGGAGCTGTTTAGATAGTGTGCTGGATCAAGTTTATAGCAATTCAAACAAATATTCCTAAAATTTTCAAAGATATCAGCGGAGCAATAGAACATCTTGAATGTTATAGAGATCGGAGTAATTTCCTAGATTTTTTACTTTTAATTTGTTCCATACATTTAAGTAGTGTTGAAAATCTTTCTCAGATATGCTCTCGTCTGTCAAAAAGTGAATAGAAATCTTGAATTCTCAATTCTTCTGTGTAATCAAGTTTTTCAATACTGTCGATAAAATTCGTAAGGAAATATGCCTTTTCCAGATAGAATTTTAAAGATTTCTTCTTCGTCATTTGGTTGTCTATCTAGAATTGCGTTCAGGACCGATACTTGTATAAAATGATTTGTATGTTTTGAAATCATCTTTTTTGAGGTTTTTAGCTAACTTTTCTATAGACGATGCCATAAATCTGAACGTATCTACGAAAGAAAACTTGATGAACTTTCTTGGTTTATCATCTTCAAACTCATACCCATATCCTGAAATTTACTGAATAATTTATGTATTTTTCCATCGGTGTTTGCGATCAAATCAACATTACCATACTGTTTTGCCAACTCTTTTATGTACAAATGAGTATCATAATTTTGACATATTGTGACAGAAAACTGGAATATTTTGAGGAAATTTGAGATTCAAGTTACAAGATAAATGAGCTGCACCTCGAAATTTACCTGTTAAATGACAATGATCTCGTACTTTTTTTCTTGTTTGATTATCAAAACCCTCACATTCACAAATATGACAAAGACTGGAATTTTGGTACGCTAATTCTTCTTCTTCGGTCAATTTCAATAGGTTTTTTATTCTTAGAATTATACTTTTTTAGCTATGTAATTTCGATAATTTATTAAGTTCTTCAAAACAATTTTGCAGGAACATTTTGGCAAAATCTTCCTTCATTTTTTGCTCTATAAACATATAGGTTTTGTACATGCGATTTGTCACATTTGACACTAAATATAGAGTAAAACCATAAGGAATGTGCTTCTGAATCTTGGTTGTAATCGATCTTTGTGGATTGTTCTTGCATGTCGGGAATTTTTTCTAATATGCTTTCAAAATCCATATAAATAACGTTAACGGATGGCTAAACTTCTTTTGATTAATTAATAAATTTAGTTGTTTGGCCTGGAAAGGGCATAATTGGTCTTACAAACTTCGTGTTGCTTGGCAAATTTCTAAATGATCTGTTAAATCTCCAGATTTGTAGAAATGGCCTTATAAACATCTTCGAACACAAGAACGTCTTGTGAGCATTTTTTGATAATTGAGAACTCGCTAATCTACTTAAATCTGTTATCAAAACATAATGGGATTTATCATCTTGTTTAAAATACAATAAGTCAATGTTTAAACTCGGCATTCATATTTTTTCAGAAATTTGTAACGGAACAACCTTAATATTTTCATCAAAACTGTAGACATTGATTGACATTTTTGGATATTTGTACTTGGAATTGTAGCTTCGTTTCTCGAATAATTGTTATATCTTTTAAGGACATTGGATAGTCAAATCCAGAAAATATCTCGTCATTTACAAATTTTTCATATTGTTTTACACGTTCAGGATGAAATTTTGATTTTTCAATTGCACATCGGATAGAGTAAATAAAGGCAATAGTCATCTTCATTTTTGGATATTTACACAAGCTTTTCTTTACCTTTATTTCTTGTGGTAAATCGATATATGATCCTGCGTTTCAGCATTTCGTGTTTATTAAGGCTCAAAATCAGTTGTTTTACAGCGTTTTAATGTCCATCCAGAACCTCGATTTGGATGATTTGTCTGTTTCTCGATGTGTTAATTTATTAAATTGTTTAGAAATAAAAGTCGTTTACATCAAAGATCTCGTCTGCTTTTATAGTAAAGTACATTGGACAAGTTTTGTGTTTCACCGTTTCACTAAAGTTCGTTCGTATTCGCATTCTAAAGAGAGATATCCTTTACTATTTTTCACAGTTTCTTGAAATTTTTCGATTCGATTAAACTTTTAATTTCTGGGCGCAAAATAGAAAGATATTTGTAAATTGACATGAAATTGTCGTTCAAATTTGTTAAAATGTATTGCTTAAATAGACCGTGTATTGAGGATAAAACTTCTACATCAATGATATTTTCAGATTTCGTATTTATCAATTTCTTCGATCATTTCAGACTTAGTTTTGTCGTTAGTTTCGATAGCCAATTTTTCAGCTATTGAATGAATTTTTTTCATCATTAAATAGATTGAGATCTTTTTTACTTTCCTTAAAATTTTTCTTTAGTTCACGCAATTTTTCTATATTATACATGTTTTGGTGATCGGCAATTTGATTTTCTTTAGCCCAAGTCCTCAAATTAATTTAGTTCTTTTTCATAAATGTTCTTTGTTTTTTAGATGATTTTTCGAATTGTAATGTCGAGTATAGTAATGTTCAAAAATGTCTTTTTTGCAGTATGGGCACTCTATCTTTTTCCGCTCCATATTTAAAGAGCAAAAATTTTGTAAACTAAAATTTTGAGAAGTGGTGATTTTTGTGACAACTTGACACAAATCAGCACAATTTCTGGTCAAATGTTTTCAGATTGTTCTATTTATTATAGCAAAAATCTTTTAACTAAAATTTAGTTAAAAGATTTTTCTATAATAAATGGCGGCGCTGTTACAAGAGTTGAATAAGGTTGGTGAACTAAGATTCAAAGAATATAAGAAATTAGTGGAATTGGAAGAAAAAAAGAGATATAGAATCTTGAATTTGGAGAGAAATGAAAGATAAATTCGGGTTTACAATAATTGCGAGTTGGAAGATTATAAAGTACACTTACCGAACAGATTTTTGACTGTTTTGGATGAAAAAAAGATTAAAGAATTGAACAAAAATGAAAAATTACACTTGGTTGTTACTGGAAAGAAGACTATTAAAGATAAAGACTGTGTTACAATTAACTTCGTGGAATAAAGATTTCGAAGATTTCTGGATTTTTTCATTAAAACAGCTTAGAAATTAGAAGCCTACAATGAACAGTAAAACAGATATAGATTCGGTTATTTAACATTCGTGATTTCCTGTTTGATTTCTCAGATTCGTTTATTGTCCTTTAAACAGTATTTTCCCATTGATTTTCTGTCTGTCCCAAAAGTGTCCTAGAACCGGCATATTCATATCTACTTATATATATATATATATATATATATATATATATATATATATCTTTTAAAGGTGACTGGATTTAGTTTAACCTAGAATATTGGATAATTTTAGACAGTTTGTTAGGGAATTGTATCGATTAAAGTACTTATTATGCATCCCATATACCTTAAGGCTGAATAATTCTATTACTTTACTTTTGTTACTTTTACAAATTAACGAAAAAAAAACAAATACCCAAAATAAACCAAAATCAGGGCCAAAAAACTATCTGGATTAGATTTTTAAAAAATTTATTAATTTGGCATGCAAAAAAAATAAGCCATATGAGTATATCAAAACAACATTGTTGTAGCACTGGACTATTTTCTAAGCAATGGTAGTTAGACTTTTTGTAATATTATTCATATGGATTCACCACACTGAACGATTACTTTTCCTGGTTAAATTAGCGTCTCGATCTTCGACGTAAAAACAGAATTAATAGAATTAAATATGTACAAAATAAACTCTGTAAATACATAATAAAACTACAGGATACTACAGATAGGTGTTAAAGTATCTTGTGTCTGCCATCTACAGTACCTCAATGATGGGTAGAAATAAATCCGACATAAAGGTGAATTGTTTTTTAAACTGTAGCGGCCCGCACCCCCCGAGAGAAATTTACAGGTGAGCCGGCATTAAACCGCTATTGGGTTCCCCCTCGATGTCCTAGAAAATCCCGTACGCATAGTACGAGTTGCGGTTAATCTTTATATTTTACCAAGTTAAGCAGCTGAAGGACTTCCCAAATCCCCCCCTTTTTTTGTTTATTAACAGTTTTTACATTTATGTAGTTTAAAGGGAATGGGTACAGAAGTGTCCCAGAGACTTTACCGGTTGTGAAACAAAATTTAATAAATGATAATATATTGTATAAACATTAATAAACACCAAGCTGATATACGGAGCTCAGGTATGTATACTATTAGCTGGTCTATTGTGTATTCAAAAATAAATATTAAGTCTAGGATCCGAAAGTCAAGTTGCATCGTCTAAGCTTACAGACCTAGTTTTAACGTAAAAGTCAATAGAAGACAAAAGGATATTATAACAAAAATGTAAGCCATGATCTATTTTTGAGCTCGAAATAAAATGTTTTTGCCGACATCAAACCATTCACGTTTCATCAATTGTACATGAATTGTGATTTTATACTTCGGTGGTTATAATTCCTTCCCCGTCCTCGGAAGAACTCTTAATCTTGATATATAAAAGACGTTATATAGACCTATTAGTTTTTAAAAATGCTTGATAAATAATATGGCCCCAATTAAGAGGATAGTCTAATTATACACAATGTTTCACGGCGAGAAAAATTCTAATTCCCTAATTTTTACAATACCATCCCCCACTTATACAAACATGTTTATGTAGTTAAATGCCCATAAAAAGGTTTGCTGCAACTTTTCACCCCTATTACTTTTATAAAAAAAATGAGTAATAAGAAGGATGGAAGGAATCCTTAAAAATCCCTTTGAAGGGTTAAGCAAGTCAGGGTGGTGAATGGGGTCCCATTTGTCCTCGAGAGGTACAATTATTGAATGGGGTCGGTGAGCCAGTTAACCCTTTCTTATCTGTTTTATTCCCACAGATTTTCTCATAGCTCGCCCTCGTACTCCAGCAACAATAATGGTCTTTACTTACCTCCCACGCTGGAAACAATCATCCAGACTCAAATCTACTAGTCTCTAACCTTTCTGGTCCTGCAAAACACAACATTGCATAGTTTCCTCCCGACTTGCCCCAATCTGTTGCCAGTAATCCCTTTCACTAAAAACACATTTTATAAATTTTAATCTCCATAATCTTATAAGAATTAAAAAAGTAATGTAATTATGATACAAATAAAACGTAATATTTTTGTCAAATGTGCTGGTGTACTTATATTTTAGCATTTAAGCTTAACAATTCTTGTTATAAATTAACTTGAAAATCATATAATCAAAATAGGAGATTACTTGTACATATTTTAAGAATTTTGGTTGTAACATGTTCTTAGATCTGCCATATATTGCGCATGTATAATATTTCTTTTGTGTAATAACTAATATTATTGTTCTCGCTTTGTTTATAACTTTATTCTTCCGTAGTTTTTAATTGGCAATAGATGATTTAAAAGGATAATATCATTCTCGTCTGGACATTTTCCAATCGAGTATTTAATGTAATCATAAACATTAGGACACTACCCTTCGAGGATTGGAATATGTCCTCTTCTCCGGGTTGCAAAAGTACCTTAAAACACGAAGGTTAAACATACACACCAGCAATTAAAGAAACTAGAATCGGTTTTGGCATGAACTTGCTAAAAAGACTAAATTTTGTTTACGGAATTATTTTGTCTATTATCCTTACACTGCATTTGAGCGCTTTGATTCTTTCTTTATTTAAAATGCAACTATGGTTACGTATACTGTAAATGAGCGAATCTAAATAAATAAAATTGTGTAGGAATTAAAAAAACTTTACAACGTCTCAAACAATTGTACCTAAAATAGTTTATTTTGCTAATTAGAAATCCTCGTTACACACAAATTTTAATACAGAATTAATGCCGATGGACGATTTGAAATTTTTAACACTATTCCGATCACTTTATATCCTTATAAGTAATACAAAATTAGAACACTGAGTGTTCGGAGAAAAGAATATCTATTCCCCGTCCTTCATGTGGTTTAAAGAAAGGAACTGGAAAGTATATAAGCAATACTACAAAGATGTATTAAAACACAAACCGATATTTTGGTGCAATCGTGTACTCCTGTATATGTGCGGTAACGTGGTTTTTAATTTAGGCCCGCTGTGGACATTCAGTTATAGCATTGAGTCTTAATGCTCCAATTTGCATAGAAGTCCTACATTACAAGTATTTTTCTACCCAAACCTTTAAATTAAATACATATCAGATAAAAACAAACAAGAAAGTACAGATCTGATGATTATAGTACAGGAAGCACTTTTGTAGGTTTAATGCATAATTTAGCCTATTTGAGATAGCGTGATACACAGATGAAAGAAAACTTTAAAATTTAAGGTTTCTTTCCTAGATCAGCAAAATACTTATTTGAGCACACCTCTATTTTATTATGTTTGATTTAAAATGTAAATTAATACAAACCTGATGTGCATTCACCAATTGAAATATATTTTCTAACTGAACCTGGCTACGTATTACAGTGGTTGTTGGTAAAGTACTAACAATGGTAAATGTTAAAATCGGATTTTGTGTTTTGCCTCACGGCCATCGATATCGGGACAGTTTTAAATCTAAACACCAATGGACAAAGTTCCAATGAGATGAGAAAATTAAAATGTATAAAACTCTTATATCATTTAAGTAGCGTAAGTCTAAGGTCAGATGTGTAGTGTTACGTGATTTTCCTGCTTCACACATTTCATCCATGAATATAATCTACTTGGTAAATAATAAGCAAGTATTATACCAGCTAATTCAGCGTTTTTTAATCACAAGTAACTATTTTCTTCATTATTTTCCAAATTTTAAATTATAAAATGACGAGTTTATAAGTATTCACCCCCCTTTCCCGATTTCACAATGTCAATTAAATGTCCAATAGAACAACACGTGAAATAAATACAAAAGTAACAGATTTATTTTATTTATGAAATAAAATCCATATTTTACTTTAAAAAAAATTTCTTGCTAAACCAATAGCGAAAACTAATGGCTGTCTTGGTACGAGAATTTATTTAAAATAATGGTGCATATTATAAAAAGTAATTATTTAATCTAGATTATAAAGTATTTTTATTACAAGATTCATTAGGTACAGCTGTAGAGGATTCAAAAATCAAAAACTCTGGAATAAGAATGAATAAGAAATAATAAATCATCGTTTTTTCCCTTGCAAGTTAGAATAATATCTAATTGAAGTCGTACGCAATTGGTTTTGAAATAATAACTTAATTGTACAAAACCCAACAGTCTGAATGTAGAATTGAGGTAGGTTGAGGACAGAGATTGAAGAAATTTTGTAAACCTGTGTGTGGGGTATCCCAATAGATATCATCATGTGAGCTGGCGAGCTCCACGTTGATAGTGTTTTGTTCTAAACTTGAGATGTTTGTATATTTATTTAGATATCTTTGCATCCTTTGTTGTGAATTACGAAGTTTTCCAGGGTTGTCCTACCAGGGATTTTATTTTTCATATCATTTGATGTCGTACAGTCTGCTGTTCTGAAGAACGGTTGTCCAGTTGGAAGACACACAGCAGAGTTTTTTTCCCAACTGCAGAAGAACGGCCTGTGAAGATTAATACGCGGATTGAGATACAGGAACAGTCATCTGGAGGTATTATCACAGATTAACTTGTACCTATCACTGTTTATCTACTTTTGTATGCGTGTATACCGTCAAAAGATTGCATAATTTTTTCCGAGTTAATAAAGTACCAAAGTATCCAACCATCAATATATAGGATACTTCTCATTATCCTAAGTCTATAAACACCCCTACATGTTCAAGGAAGGTCCGTTGCTTTCCTCAGTCTCATATATTTTTAATAACCTCCCGGACAGGATTAAGAGCTGCCCCAGTATTCAATTCATTTTAATTCAGTACAAAAATCACCTCAGAAAATTTTTTTTACTAAAAATATTTTTTTATAAATGTCCTGATGAGTATTTTGACTATAATAAAAATTATTAATATGATAAATTACTGTTTATAGCCTTATATTATATAACTATACAACTTTAAATATTGGACCGTGTTCTGAAGCTGTAAAATTGCTATGTGAGCAATAAAGATTTAATTATTATTATAATTAGAACCTATCGGAGCAGGCAAATGTCGGCGCGACTCTCTCTGGTCGTTCCTGCACAGGACTACTTTTATAGCCGTGGCTGTAAATATATTTACTGACCCGTCAGTTGCAGCTAAGAATGGAATATCTTGCTTCGGTGTCCCGTTAAGTGGTTTTGATACTATGATGTCTGCATCTGTGAGGCCACGGCCGGACGCAAGAAGACCCACGGATCCGTGGGGCAGCTTACAGCTTCTGTCAATCCTCCTCTACGTTGATAAGCCCGTAACTAGGTGGATCCTCTAATTCCATAAAAGCCAATTAGCCTCCCCCGTCGTCCAAACTTTTCAAGAACACCACATCTCTTCTTATAAGGTACGGGCCCAGTGGTATGGAGCTATTGTTGCGGGCCCGCCGTACGACCCCACGTATTATACTAGCACGACGGTGATTTCCATTTACATGTATTTAATTCAATATCATTAAAAGACTGCCCCATCTGATTTGTTTAAGCGTCTCGCATTATGCAGATTGAAGATGAATTCTCAACACGGGCGCGCTGTGTTTGCCCACTCTGGTGATATAATTAGTGGCCATCACTTTGTGAGTTAATGTCCCCACAAGGTATCTGTAAAACCACTCCGATGTCCACCGTACAGTATGTGTAGGAGAGTTGTCGCCTGCCAGAGGTAGGTTATGCGATGCGTGTGTTATTAATGTTTTTGGTTTGTTTTTACTACGAATGTAACTAAGCATTCTTTCAAGAAAAAGCAGATTGTATTATTTTTGCGAAGCAATATGTCCTCCTTTCTTGCATATTACACTATTTAGCAAGTAACATAAATTCATAAAACTATAGATCTATGACGGAGCAAAAGATTACTGATACTATTTACATTTAAAATTAAAATTGCAGTCAGGATCTAAGTAAACACTAAAAGGCTATGTATGATAACACTGGCCAACACATACTTTTGGTGCTCAACAATTGTTAGAGCTATTTAGTGATATGAATAATTAAGTGTTGCTGAGTTTTTTCAGAATCTCGTATTAAATCTTTTAACCTAGGAACTTTTGTTTTTAAAAGATATCCTTACTGTTTTTGTTTGCGATTCAATCGCATTATCGATCTTTAATGATATGGTGATAAAAATAGCGTGACTTTTT
>NW_025785276.1:0-24105 GCF_021130785.1 Homalodisca vitripennis | reverse complement strand
ACAAAACTAAAATCAAAAAAAAAAAATTTTCCAAAACCAACAACAATTTTCAAAAACACGCAGTGAACTATGAACTCACTCACTCACTCAATAACAATTCTAATATTCAGAGGTTAGAACTTAAAAATTTTGACACAGATATTCCGTAACACGGAAAATCCGAAAAAGAATTTTATTTTAACCCCTCAAAAAAATTCCCAAAAAATCGCGCATTCTTCACCCCTGCAGGCATTTTTTGTAAGCCCGATAGCGGGCGAACCTTTTGGAGCTAGCTCGGATCTGAGGGAAAAAATTCATAATCGGGAAATGAAGTGAACTACAAAAAAGGTCTAATGACTTTTTGCTCTATCTTCCTTGGTTTTAAGCGACAAAACGCTCGAAATTTTGAAATTCCAGAGATTTTTTCGATAAAAATAATGTTTCAAGCCCGATAGCGGCCGAACCGTTGGTCGTAGCTCAAATCTGATTGACCCATCAAATTAGCAAATTGCGCGATCTACAGAAAAGGTCCAGTAATCTTTTGCCCTATCTCGATTGGTTTGGCCGAAAAACGTGATTATGTACAATTTTGTTGTAACTTTTACGCGAAACTTTTGTTTTGGGGTCGATAGCGGCGAAAACCATTGGTCGGAGGTCAAAAATAAGACTAACGTTTTATTTAGGAAAATAAGATGACCTACAAAAAAGGTCCAGAGACTTTTTACATATATTTCCCTTAGTTTGACGACAAAAACGCCGATATTAAGTGAAATATTGGACATTTTCGCCTAAAAATTTACATTCCGGGCTTGATAGCGGCTCTCCCTTAACGGGTTGGTAGTAACTCAAAAACATATTTTAAACGGGTTTTAGGTTATCACGTTGATCTACAGGAAAAGGTTCTGGGACTTCGGGAGTTGGGCTGAGCGGTTAGCTAAGCGTCAATAGTAGATAGGGACACAGAGGAATATTTATAATGTTTCCAGACACAATACCCTCTAAAAAAGGCCCAAGGGAGTCATTTGCCCTGGGTAATATTAACCCCCCCCCCCACGGGGATTTCATGGTATGACCTGATAAACCTCCTGTTACATTCATCCCCCTGATGTGTTAATACCCCCCTGGTAACATTAAACCCCCCCAGGGAATTTACCTGCCATTGACCTCATGTCCGAATTTTTACCAGTCACCAAATTCTGTTAACCCTCCCCCTGGGAAGATCCTGGTATGACCAGATAACCCCCTGGAGCCTTCATCCCCGGTATCGTTAACACCCCCCCACTTTTGGGAATTTGTTTCATATGACCAGGACAATATCCTGACGAAATTAAACCCCTCTGGTCTTAACCTCCTTAACAACATTAAATACCCACCCAGGGTATTTCTCTCGCCTTGAACTAGATAGTCTACTGGTGATATTAACCCCCTGTTCGACTTCAAATACTGCCTTGAGGTCGGTTTTTATTTATGTTTATACTAAAACAATTCAAGATAGCTGACCCGTGCAGACTTTTCTCCCGAGCTCTTTTCTGGCTAAACCATATGTCGTAGATCAGAGCTGTGGGCACAATTGTTAAGACAAAATTATAATTTCCAACAAGAAAGGTCCAGTAACTTTTTGTCGTATCTCTAACACGGTATTAACCGCAAAAATGCCCTCAAAGTCAAAAAGTTCTTACGAATCCGGAAAAAAATCTATGAAAAAGGTCAATTTTTTAAATCCCTTGTCATTTACTTAATGTCCGGACTTAACCAGTCACCGAATTCCGCTTATCCCCGAATTTGCAAGCGTTTACTTTGGGGGCCTGGGGGCGTAGCCCCCAGCGAGCCGAAGGCGAGTCCCATATAATATACAGCCGCATGTGTAACTGACTGACTCACTCACTGACTGACAGATATATACAAATTCTAACATAGTTCTAGAAGTGCTGGAAACTTGAAATTTGGCACGCAGGTACCTTTCACAATATGATCCGGAGGAAAAGTCTGAAAACCGGACTTTTTTACTTTTAAACCCCTCAAAAAAATTCGAGAAAATTCATGCATTTTTCACCCCTGCAGGCCTTTTTTGTAAGCCGATAGCGGGCGAACCGTTGGAGCTAGCTCGGATCTGACGAAAATTCATAATCAGGAATGAAATGAACTACAAAAAAGGTCCAGTGAATTTTTGCTCTATCTTCCATGGTTAAGCGACAAAACGCTCGAACATTTGACATTCCAGAGATTTTTCCGCTTAAAATAAAGTTTCGAGCCCGATAGCGGCCGAACGGTAGGTCGTAGCTCAAATTGATTGACCCATTAAATTAGCAAATCGCAAGATCTACAGAAAACGTCCAGTGACTTTTTGCCCTATCTCCATTGGTTTGCCGAGAAACGTGATTATGTACAATTTTTTTGTAATATTTACGTGAAAAGTTTGTTTTTGAGGTCGATAACGGCCGAAACCATTGGTCGGAGGGCAAAATAAATCAAAAGATAGATATAGGAAATTTAAGTGATCTACAAAAAACCTTCAGTAATTTTTTACTCTATATCCATTAGTTTGGCCGCAAAATGCGACTAAGTTAAAATATTTGAAATTTTCGCCTAAACATTTATCTTTCGGGCTCAATAGCGGCTAAACCGTTGGTCGTAGCTCAAAACAAATTTTCAGTGGGATTTAGTAAATGGCGTGATCTACAAAAAAGGTCATGTAACTTTTTGCCCTACCCTCAATGGTTTGGCCGCATAACGCGTTTTAAAGTATTGATTTTCTAAGTTTTACGTGAGATTTTGTTTTCTGGGTTTTATTGGGGCTAAACTCTAATTTTATCACAGATTAAAAATTTGATTTTATTACTAATTACGCGATCTACAAAAAAGGTCCAGTGACATTTTACTCTATCTTCCATGGTTTAGCCGTTTTAAAACGTGATTATGTTAAAAATTTCACTCAAAAACTTACCTTCTGGGTTCGATATTGGCCGAACCGTTAGCCCTACCTTAAATGTAAATTTTTTTGTATACTAGCTATTGATTAGGATCTAAAAACAAAGGCTTATCAGGGCAAGCTTGTCATATCGTCTATCTTTCCAGTAGAGCCTGATGTAATGCTCTGAAGTGGACAACTCATCTGCGTCGTTACTTTTAGGTGTTTTAAATTTTTTCAAATAGTAAGTTAGTGCGCTTCTTAGTTGCTGTTTCACAGCTTGACCCTTACGTATTAGCTACCGTTTTAACGAGGTGAACTAAAATACCCCCGCCCGCAGCCCTCCACGTCGGGAGTTGGTCCTTGTGAGCGTAAGTGAAGCTTTCAATAGTAGGATATGTGGACAGAGCTGACGGGGGTATCGAAGTGTTTGTTATTTTGTTCACAGACACATCACCTGTCTAAATAGACTAGCGCGCCACGTGTGTGTCGATGTAACCCTTAGTAACATTATACCCCTCGCACTCACCCGAGAATTTGTTCCAGTATGACCAGACAATATCCTGACTAATATTAAACCCCTGATGTTTAAACGCCCTTTGATCATTTAATCTCCCCGCCCCCGGGAACTTCACGGCTTGCGCTAGATTGATCTCTCTGCTGATATTATAAGCCGCCTTCTGTTCGACTTAAAATACTGCCTTGAATGTTGCGGTTTCTGATTTTTTTATGTTGGCTATGCTAAACATTTCAAGTATACTAGCTGGACATGACTAGTGCAGTCTTTTATGCTCAGGCGTATGTACCGAGAGGTCGTAAACCATAGATCGTAGATCTAATCATGCATAATGGGTGCACAATGTGAAAATGCAAAATTGTAATATTTCCGGACAAGAGATACGGGTCAAGTTACTTTTTCGTGTATCTTCTATACGGGTAATCCACTGTACATGATCATACATAAAGTCAAAACTTTGATTATAACTGAAATATTAATATAAAATTGGGCTCCAATTTAATTCCGAATTTCCGCTTTTGGTCGTGGCATCTCTCCGAATCTAGGCAACACCCGTTTTGTAAGCTCGGCCTTGGCGGTGTGTCATTAACGCCCCGGGGTAACATTAATCCCTCCCGGCTGTAATTTCCTGGTGGTGTATTAATGTCCTTTCTATGACCCGCAGATAATCTGCTCGTGAGTAATGCTAAACCCCCTGATTGTGTTAACCCGCCCGGTGAACTGTTAACCCTCCCTAGGTTAACTATGAACTGCGCTTGGGACCTCATGTTTGAAATTGTTACCAATCACCATAGTCTCTTAACTGTCCTCTGGGTTCAGTTCCTGCGTTATGCACCAGATGTAACTTCCCCTTGGCTTGTCTTATCCGCCCACGTCAACGTTTTAGTCCCCTGCTCGCCCTTCAGGGAATTTGCCTGTGCATGATCTCATTGTGCGAATTTTTTACTAACGCATCTTGAATGCCTCGTCGTTATCCCCAAATTGGCATAGCTGTACTATCACTTGATTTTTCTACGCAACAGTGCGATATCCTTTAAACCACCCGCGGAGATTTTCCTGGAACTGATCTGATGATAAGGCCTCCCTGAGTAAATTTAAATCTCGGGTAACATTAAGACCTCCCCCCTAGGGAATTTCCCGGTATGCGTCACGTTCGGAATTTTAGAAAAACGCCACCAATAAAAAACCTCTATTTATTCCCCCGTGAATTTGCAAGCATCGAAAGTAAGCGATAATGGGGAGCCTGGGGGCGTAGGTGTCCCCAGCGAAGGCCGAAGGCGATGCTAGATATACTATTACATGCCGCATGTTGAGGTGGACTGACTGTACTGATCCTTATGTATACAAATTCTAAATGCGCTAGTTGCTAAAGTGTGCTGCGAAACATTGCCGAAATTTTGCCACGCATCGGTACCTTTTGCCGTATGACTCTGAACAGGGAAAGTCTGATGAACAGGAATTTTTAATTTTAAATCCCTCAAAAAAATTCTGCAAATAAAAAAGACTCGTCGCAATTTTTTTTTACTCCTTGACTAGGCCTTTTTTGTGAAGCTCGGACTAGAGGGCCGAACCGTCTGCGAGCTTAGCTCGGTATCTGACGAGTAAAAGTCGTTGAGTCAGGAGATAGGTATGTGAACTGTTGTACTAAAAATAAGTGATGGATTTCTCAGCTAGACTTTTTGCTCTATCGTCTCGATGGTTTAATGCGACAAAGTCGCCTCGAATATTTGACATATTCCAGAGATTTTGTTCGTATAGGAACAATAATGTCTTCGGAGCCCGATAGTCGGCCGAATCAATTTTGGTCTGTGAGCTCAAGATCATGATTGACCCCATCAAATTAAGCAAATGTGCGCGATACTAACCATAAAAATCGGTTTAGTGACTTTGTGCCCTATCTCCTGTAATTTGTGTTGCCGCTGAAAAACGTGAGATTATGTGCTGATTCTTTTTGTAATTTTTCACAGTGTAAAACTTTGTTTTTGGCGTCGATAGCGTGCTGATTAAAAATTGTTCGGTAGTCATAATTGAAACAATGTGCGGTCCTAGATCTTAGTGAAATCAGAATATAATCTTTCATAGATCGGTCCAGTGGACTTTTTGACCTATCTACAGTTGGTTTACGCGACCGCAAAACGGCTTTGTTTTACATGCCACACTGTATATTTTTATTTGTGATTTTGATACGTGAATAATCTTGTTTCTGGAGTCTGATGATCGTAGCCCGACACCGTTTGATTGGAGTTTAAATCTTTATCATTCTGTGTAACTATGGATAAACTATTGATGAGTCTATAGAAAAGAAAGGTTTCGGCTATGCCTTTTGTCTTATATCCTTTAGTAAGCTGGTAAATCGCATTTCCACTGGGTAACAATATTTAGTCGCTTTGTTTTCGTGACAAAAAATGCCCACATTTTGGTTGTTTTAGAAAATTTTTTGCTGCTCATGATTTGGTTCAAATTCAGCTCTGGTGTCCGGACTTTGAAAGTATTCATTAACTACGATTGACCGAGTGATTAGACATGACCCCCCTAGGGAATTGTTGCTTATGAGTTAGCGAAACGTGTCAGTAGTAGATAGTGATCAGTAGAACGAAATTTGTTTATTTTAAGCACAGAACAATCAACCTCTAAATGAGAGAACCACGTATGTGGTGTAACACCGCGTTTAGTAACAATAAACCCCCCTCTGGGATGATTTCTTATGTATGACCTAGATTAATGCCTGCGCTGAGTAAAGTTAAACCCCTCTGATGTCTTAACCCCTTTTGTGTGGTTGTTGCAGGTTGTGTCGGTTGTGTGTTGTGTTTTGATTTTCCTGTGTTTCGTTTGTTTGTTTTATTCTTGTTTTGGTGTGGTGGTTGGGATTTTTTGGGCGCATGTGTTATAGTTTTGCCGACTGCGGTGTTTTTTTTTTTTTGTGTGGCTTGTTGAGTGGTTTAAACATTAAACCCACCCTGGTGAATTTTCTTGCATCATGAGCGCATATGAGACCTAGATAAACATCCTGAATAAATTGAAACCCCCTGTTGTCTTAACCTGCCCGCTGGGTAACATTAACCCGCCTCAGCGGAATTTCTCTATCTGAGATCCAAGGATAACTCCTCTGATGGTAATAGTAAACCCCCTGATGGTCTTATAACCCTAGGGTATCATTAACTCCTCCTGGTAATATTGTCATGGTTGACGACCATGATAAGCTCTCTGAGGGTAAATTAAACCCCCTTATGTTCCTAACTGCTAGGGTAACATTATATCCCCTCCCGCCTGGGAAATTTCCTGGCCATGACTATAAAACACACCGTTAGCAAATTAAACCCCTAAAAATACTTTAAAATACTGACTGTTATGGTTAGGGCCGTTTGATCTTTATTTATATTTACACTAAAGCAATTTAAAGGATAGTTGACCGGTTGCAGACTTTGTCTACCACGCTCTGATGAACACCTAAACTAGGAGCTCGCGTTAGCCTCAAAATCTGATGGCTCAAAATCGAAATTTAAATTAAATTTTTTCGGACAAGGAAAGGTTTCAGTCACTTTTCTGTTCGTTATAATCTAACGGTTAAGCAGACTAAAATGTCCTTACAAATCAAAACTTTGATTAGAAATACTGGAAAAATTCGATATAAAGATAGGGTCTAATTTTAGAACTCCCAGACCCCTAATCTTAATTCTTCTGATTAACCTGCGTACTCACACGAGATACCGCTTTATCCCCGAATTCGGCAAACTCACACAATAAGGGGGCCTGGGAGTCAAAGAACTCTGCGGGTGGAATGATAATTTCCGTAAGTAATTTTAAACCCCTCGCCCTATCAACTTTTTTTTATAAAAATTCCTCGTGCCCAGACACACATTTACTACAAAAGTACCACGCGTTCTTTAACCACCGAGAACATTAACCCCCCTCCTGGGTAATTTACCTGGTTGATGAACTCATGATGAGTAAATCAAACCCCTGATCAAACTTAATAATCTGATAAAGGTAGTTTTTAATTTATTTACACTAGATTATCTTCTTACACAACAGCTGACCAGTGCAGCCTTTTATTCCAAGCGTTGTACCGACTAAACCAGAGATGCCCGTTAAAAAAAAGGGCTCAAATCCGAGGGTGGAATCGAAATACAAAAATTAAATTTGCGGCACACGAAAGTTCCAGTCACTTTTTGTCGTATCTCTAACGGTTAACCTGTAAAAATGCCATTAAAGTCACCTTTGATTTAAAACTGAAAATTTCAATAAAAATGGGTCCAGTTTAACTTCCGAATTCCGCTTATCCCCAAAATTGGCCAACACCGGAAAGGGGGCCTGGGGTGTTGTCATTAACCCCCGGGGTAACATTTCCCCCCCGCCCACTCCGGGAACTATCTGGTATGAACAGGATAACCTCCTAAGTAAATTAAACCCCCTGATGTCTTAACCCTTGGTAACATTAAAAACCCCCTCCATGGAATTTCTTGGCATGACCTCATGTCGAAATATTACCAATCACCAAATCCCTCTTATCCCGAATTTAAAGGCAACTACATTGGGGGCCTGGGGGCGTAGCCCCCAGCGAGCCGAAGGCGATTTTGTTTTCCCCCTTAATTTATATATACAGCCGCATGTGAAATGACTGGACTGATATATGTATACAAATTCTAAACCTACTTCTAGAAGTGCTAGAAACTTGAAAAATTTTGCCACCGCAGGTACCTTTTTGCCCGTATAAACCAAACAGGAAAAGTCTGAAACCCGGGAATTTTTACTTTTAAACCCCTCAAAAAAATTCCGAAAAATCGCGCATTCTTTACCCTTGCAAGCCTTTCTTGTAAGCCCGATAGCGGGGGCGAAAAACCGTTGGAGCTAGCTTCGATCTGACGCAAAATCGTTAGTCAGGAAATGAAGTGGAAACAACAAAAAAGGTCCAGTGACTTTTTTGCTTCTATCTTCCATGGTTGTTGTTAAGCGACAAAACGCTCGCGCGAACAGTTTTGACATTCCAGAGATTTTTTTGATAAAAATAAATGTTTCGAGCCCGATATGCGGCCGAACCCCGACTGTTGGTTTCGTAGGCTCAAATCTCGATTGACCCATCAAATTAGACAAAAATTACGTGATCTACAGAAATGGTCTGGTGACTCTTTTTGCCCTATCTCCATCGGTTTTAATGACCGCAATACGCGATTATGTGCAAAATTTATGTAATTTTTTACGTGAAAAACTTTGTTTTTGGGGTCGATTAGCGGCGACGAAAAACCAATTGGTCGGAGGTCAAAAATAAAACAAAGGTTAGATTTAGTAAATAATATGATCTACTCAAAAAAGGTTCAGTTACTTGTTTACTATATTCTCCATTATTTTGACCGCCAATAACGCGATTAAGTGAAAATATTTGGAAATTTCGCCTACAAATTTTCATTCCAGCTCTGTGATAGCGGCTAAACGGTTGGGTGCGTAGCTCTCAAAACACGTCATTTAAACAAACTTTTAGTAAACGGACGTGTTCTATAAAAATAGTCCCAGTAAACTTTTTGCCTTATCCTAAGTGGTCTGGCTAAAAACCTGTTTAAAAGGAAATGTTTTATTATTTTTAGGATGAACAATTTTGTTTCTGGAGGCAGTGTTTGCAGCCGAACCATTGGTCATAACCTTAAATCCTAAATGTTCAATAACTAGACAGAATTTTACCAATCACCAAATCTCTTAACCCCCCTTTGGGAAGTTCTCCAGGATGGACCAGATAACCCCCTCCTGATGTCTTAACCCTTGGTAAACGTTAACCCCTCCCCCCCTGGGAATTCCTTGTATGACCTTCATTGTCCGAATTTTAACCTATCAATAAAACCCACTCCTTAATCCCTTAATTAGAGCAAACACCCTAGTTTTACATCCTTTAATAAGCCTGGAAAAAAACGCTACTATTAAATGGTAAAATATTTGTCGTGGGATTGGCAATTTTTTGAGTTTTAAATTTATGTGCGATAAATATTTTGTGTAATTCATTCCAGATTCAGACTGCACTTGCTTTGCTAGGTTAACGAGTGTGAATACAACCCCACATTAGAAATTAGCTGAGGCGGTTAAGTCTATAGCGTCAGTAGTAGATATTGGACAGAGTGAAGTTTTCGTTTTGTTCACAGGACACAAACACCCTCAAAAAAATAGACCCCAGTGTGTCTCATTTACCCCCGGTATAACATTAACCCCCCCCCGGGAATTTACTGGTAAGACCAGATAACCTCTGAAGTAAAATAAACCCCCTGATGTTCTTAACCCCCGATAACATTAATACCCCCCCAGGGAATTTCTCGTGCATGACCTCATGTCCGAAAATTTTTACCAATCACCAAATCCCTCATCAATCCCCGATTTTGCCTAGCGTACATCAGATCTACCAATCACCCAAATCCTTTAACCACCCCCGGGAATTTTCCTGTTATGACTAGAATTAACCTAGCCTGAGTAAAATTAAACCCCCCTGATGGCTTAAACCTCGGTAAATGCTCGGTGATTTAACTTTCCCCCCTGGGAATTTGCCTGGCATGACTATATACACTTCCTTGAGCAAAATAAAAACCCCCTAAGGCAACTTAAAAATGTTGACCTGTAGGGTACGGTGTTTTTAATATATTTTCCACTCAACAATTTACAATAGTTGCGACAGGTGCAGACTTTACTATTTTTTTACCACACTCTGTACTTCCCTAAGACCAGAGCTCGTTAGCTTCAAATCTGATGGCATAAAATCGATAACAACAAAAATTAAAATTTACCGACAAGAAAGGTTCCTTGGTCAGTCCTTTTTTGTTCGTTATCTCTTAACGGTTTAGGCCGCAAAATGCCCCTCAAAGTCAAAAGTTTGGACGCAATTCCGGAAAGAAAAAAATCAATAAAAAAGGTCAATTTTTAAATCCCTGTGTCATTTACCTAATGTCCGGACTTAGCCAGGTCACCGAATTCCGCTTAATCCCCGAATTTTAAGCATCTACCTTGGGGCCGGGGGCGGCTCTACGGTCCCGTGCTCCGCTGCCCCCCCCCTGGGGGCGTAAGCCCCCAAGCGAGCCGAAGGCGAGTTCTAATATACTTATACAGCCGCATGTGAAACTCACTCCACTCACTGATAAATGTATTACAAATTCTAACCTACTTTCTAGAAGTGCTTGAAAGAAACTTGAAATTTGGCACGCAAGGGTACCTTTTGCCGTATAATATACACCAACAGGGGAAAATTCTTGAAAAACCGGGACTTTTTTACGGTTTGTTTAAACCCCTCAAAAATAAATTCGCAAAAAAAACCGCCATTCTTTACCCTTGCAGGCTCCTTTTTTTCTAAGGGCTCGATAGCGGGCGAACCGTTGGGAGCTTAGCTCGGATTTGACGCAAAAATTCATGGTCAGGAATGAAGAGTGAACTACAAAAAAGGGTCTCCAGTAACTTTTTGCTCTATCTTCCATGGTTAAGCGACAAAACGCTCGAACATTTGACATTCCAGAGATTTTTTCGTTAAAAATAATGTTTTCGGAGGCCCGATTAGCGGCCCGAACCCGTTGGTGCGTTAGCTCAAATCTGATTGACCCCATCCAAATTAGCAAATTGCGCGATCTACAGAAAAAGTCCAGTGACTTTTTGGCCCTTATCTCCATTGGTTTGGCCGGAAAAAAAAAAACGTGATTATGTGAAATTTTTTTTTTTGTAATTTTCACGTGAAAAAGACTTTGTTTTTGGGGTCGATAGCGGCGACTCGGACAACATTGGTCGGAGGTTCAAAATAAAAACAAAAGGGACAGATTTAGGAAATGATATGATCTACATAAAAAGGTCTCAGTGACCTTTTTACTATATCTCCATTAGTTTGACCGCTAAAACGCGATATAAAGTTGAAAAGCTTTGGAAAATTTTCGTCCTACATAATTTACATTCCGTGGCTTGATAACGGGCTAGACGGTTGGTCGTAGCTCAAAACAAATTTTCAATGGGATTTAGGAAATCACGTGCGGTGATCTACAAAAACAGTTCAGTAAACATTTTGCCCTAATCATCAAACGGTTTGGCCGTTATAACGCGGTTTTTAAAGTATTGATTTTCTAAGTTTTTACGTGAGGATTTTGTTTTTCTGGGTTTTATTGCGGCCCAAACTCCATAATTTTAGCAGAGAAATAAAAATTTTATTTTATTACAATAATTAAATGCGATCTACAAAAAAAGGTCCAAGTGACATTTTGCTCCTATCTCAATGGGTTCGGCTAATAAAATGTAAAATATTTCGTAATTTCTTTTTTAATAATTTTGTTTCTAGAGTCGATTAGCGGCCCAAAACGGTTAGTTCTACCTTAAATCTAAAAAACTTTTATGGACTATTAAATTGATGGGATCTACCAAAAAAGGTGATTGTAAACTATTTGTTGTATGTCCTTTTAATAAGCCAAGAAAGAAAAAAACGCTGATAAATAGCTTAAATATTTGTCTGTAAGATTGGCAATTTTTGGAGTTTTTAAATTATTAGTCTGCTGACTAATATTTGTGTAATTCATTCCGAGATTTCAGTTGTGCTACTTGCTTTGCCTTACGTTAACGAGTGAATTACAACTCCCACATGTTAGAAACTGGTCTGAGCGTTAGTTAAGCGTCAATAGTATGATTGTAGGGACAGAGAAAGATTTTATTATGTTCAACAGACACAACCACCCTCCCTAACTTTAATAAAATAGGCCCATTCAAGCCAGGAGTGTGGTGTGTCATTAACCCCCGGTTAATTATTAAACCCCCCCCCCCCCGGGGATTTCCTGGTATGACCTGATAACCTCCTGAGTACATTCAACCCCCTGATGTGTTAACCCCCCTGGTAACATTAAACCCCCCCAGGGAATTTCCTGGCATGACCTCATGTCCGAATTTGACCAGTCACCAAATCTCTTAACCCCCCCCCCTGGGAAGATCCTGGTATGACCAGATAACCCCCTGGAGACTTATCCCCCGGTAACGTTAACCCCCCCTGGGAATTTGTTCATATGACCAGACAATATCCTGACGAAATTAAACCCCCTCTTGTCTTAACCTCCTTAACATTAATCACCCACCCAGGGAATTTCTCGCCTTGACTAGATAGTCTCCTGGTGATATTAAACCCCCTGTTCGACTTAAAATACTGCCTTGAGGTCGGTTTTTTATTATGTTTATACTAAACAATTCAAGATAGCTGACCCGTGCAGACTTTTCTCCCGAGCTCATTTCTGGCTAAACCATAGGTCGTAGATCAGATCTGAGGGCACAATCGAAAGACAAAATTAAATTTCCGACAAGAAAGGTCCAGTCACTTTTTGTCGTATCTCTAACGGTTTTAATCTAATATTACTATACCAGCCGCATGTGAAAACTGACTGACTGGAACTGATATATAGATACCAAATTCCTAACCTACTTGTCTAGAAAGTGGCTAAGGAAACTTGAAATTTGGCATGCAGGGTGATACCTTTTGCAATATGACCAAAAACCAAGAGGGAAAAAAGTGCTGAAAACCGGACATTTTTAATTTTAAACCCCTCAAAAAAATTCGCAAAAAAACGCGCATTTTTTTTTACCCTTGCAGGCCTTATTTTTGGTAAGCCCGATAGCGGGCGAACCCAATTGGAGGCTAGCTCGGGATCTGACGAAAAATCGTTAGTCATGAAATGAATGTGAAACATACAAAAAAAGAGTCCAGTGAGACTTTTTTGCTCTATCTTCCCATGTCCATGTTAAGCGACCAAAACGCTCGAATATTTGAACATTTCCAGAGATTTTTTTTCGCCAAAACTAATGTGTTTGGGCCCGACAGCGGCCGAACCAGTTTTTGTCGTAGCTCAAATCCTGATTGACCCATCAAATTAAGGCAAATTGTTGCCGATCTACAGAAAAGGTTCTAGTGACTTTTTGCGGGCCTATCTCCATTGGGTTTGGCCGAAAAACGCGCGATTAAGTGACAATATTTTTGAAAATTTTCCGCCTACAAATTTAACATTGCGGGCTTGATAGCGGCTAAACGGTTGGTCGTAGCTCAAAAACAATTTTTCCACTACGATTTAGAGAAAATCACGTGCCCTACAAAAAAAAGTTCAGTAACATTTTGCCCTATCCTCAACGGTTTTGGCCGCATTAATCGCGTTTTTAAAGTTTAGATTTTTTGAGTTTTACGGTGAGATTTTGCTTTCTGGTCTCTATTTCAGAACAAAATCCTTAGTTATTAGCCCAGATTTAAAATTTTATTGTAATAGAAAAATAAATGCGATCTAGCACAAATGGTCCAGTGGACCTTTTATTCCTATCATTCCATGATTTAGCCGTTTAAAACGTGATTATATTGAAAATTTCAATTAAAAACTTACTTATTTCGTGCTCGATAGTGGCCGAACACCGTTAGCCCTAAGCTTTAAATTGTAAAACTTTTTGTAAGTAGCTATTGATAGGATCTAACAAAAAAGGCCCAGCAGCTTTTCTATCGATTTATCTTTTATTTTTTTTTTTCCTCCCCTCCGTAAGCCTGATAAATGACCTCTAAATGCGCTAATTCTTTGTACGTCCACTTTTTAGGTGTGCTCGCTTGTTTTAAAATTTTTGCAACTTATAATTAGTGCGATTCACGCTGCGGTTCCATATTGACCTTGTATTAACTACGTTAAACGAGTGACTAAAACCCCCCTCCACATCCGGGACGTTGGCTGAGCGTTAAGTGGGGGGGAAAGGGCTTTTTGTTTTTCCAAAAAAATTATAAAAGTAGATAGGGACCAGAAGTGTTTTTTTATTTATTTTTTATTTTATGAAATATTAGTTCATTGTCAAAACTCTGGCCTGTGTGGAATGATGAATTTCTGAAGTAATGTTAAAACCCCCGGTGGATACAACGTTTATTTTTGATAAAAATTACTGTACACATGTTCTCCGTACCACAGGCGCCAACTATTTCCCCAGAAAAGTTTACCACGCAGTTCCTTATAACCCCCGATAACATTAAACCCCCCCTCCCGGGAATTTCCTGGTTGATGGAACTCCTGATTAAATTAAAACCCCTGATCAAACCTAAATAATCTGATAAACGGTAGTTATTAATTTAATTTACACAAAATCTGTTTACACCATAGCCTGACCATGTGCAGACCTTTTATGAGCCAAGCGGTTGTACAGGGGGGGGGGGGGCGGACTTAAACCATAGATCGTAAGGATCAAATCTGAGAGGGAAAATCTTGAAAATTAAATTTCCCCGACAAGAAAGGTTCAGGTCCACTTTTTGTCGTATCTCTAACGGTTAAGCCACAAAATGGTCCCCCTAGAGTCAAAACTTTTGGATTAAAAACTGGAAAATTCAAAAAAAATAGGATCCTAATACTAATTCCGAATTCCGCATTATCCCCGAATTTGGACAACACCCCCAAAAGGGGGCCCTGGTGTGTGTCATTTAACCCCAGGTAACATTACCCACCCCCCGGGATTTCCTGGTATTGACCGGATAACCTCCTGAGTACATTAAACCCCCTGAAGTGTGAACCCCCCCGGTAATATTACAAACCCCCCCTGGAGGAATTTCCTGGCATGACCTCATGTCCGAATTTTACCAATCACCAAATCGCTTTAGCCCCCCTTTGGGAAATTCCCGGTATGACCCACTATAACCCCCCGATGTCTTAACCCTTGGTAACCGTTAACCCCCCCCCCTTTGAATTCCTTGTATGACCTCATGTCCGAATTTTACCTATCAATAAACCACTCTATATCCCCTAATTTGGCAAACACCCTAAAGGGGGCCCGGCAACATTAAACCCCCCCCCCGCAGGAATTTCCTGGAATGGACCAGACAATAACTCCAGAATAAATGAAACCCCCTGATGTCTTAAAACCCCCGTTAACATTAAACCTCTTCCCTCAGGGAATTTTCCTGGATGACCAAGGACAATCTCCTGAGTAAAATTACACCACTGATATCTTAACCCCATCCGGAATTGTTCCTAGGTATTACCAAACAATCTCTGGAGTAAATCAATAAACCCTGTATGTCTTAACCCCCGGTAAACATTTAACCCCCCCAGGGAATTTCCCTGGCATGGCTAGAATTTATTTCTCTGATTTAACCTGTCACCGAAATACCGCATATCCCCGAATTTTGGGAAACACCCAAAAGGGGGCCTGGGGGCGTTAGCCCCCAGCGAGCCGAAGGCGAGTCTCAAAATATAATTCTAGAATTAAAAAATGAAAGCCTTTGTATAGAATTCGTTACAGCAAAAGGTCTGCGGTTCATATCTATGGAAGACATCCCTTCTCAAACCGAAACGCGGACTCGTTTGATTGTCTCAGCTGTTCTCCGCTGACTTACTCTGTTTGCTTAGAGACATTGCCAAACATCCTTGTCGGAAGACCGACAGACGAAGCAGCGTTAAGTCATTATTTGGAGGGAATTAAAAAGGGCAATATTCGTTCAGCAGCATTAGGCACCTGTCCGCGGCCTCAACTCGCTGAGTGAATGGAATTACGGGGCTGTGGTATTATTCTGTTGAAAGGCGTTATTATTGGAGACCGCGAGGGAAGGTTTCTTGTACATTAAAAATAAATTGGAATCATTTTGCAAAATGAGAACAAAAAGGTGTGATTACTCCATTACGTTATGCGGTTGCTTTATGTTAGGGGTTTATATTTCTAATAGAAAAAGTATTTGATAATAATTTAGATTAATAACTTGAATTCACAACTTGGGGACAAAGTAAAACATTGATTAAATGATATATAACATACAATAGATTCTTAGTTTCTTTTTCTAATCGCTTGAAAATGAAGTATAAATGAGTGAAAGATTCTGTATATCAAATATTATGATTCTGTTATCGCATAAACTACTTTTTCACTGTTTTGGTGCATTTTTAGTGGACTCAAAGGACTGTTTATTTGGGATGACTTCCGGATTTGTGGGTGGTACCTAAAGAGAATGTGATATTAAGTTGTGAATTTTGTCGGATAGAACATATATTTGTGTGTAGAATTCTTTCCATTTAAGTCTTTGATTGGTGAAGCTGTAATTGTTTATTTTGGTTTTTAAACTTTTTATTTTAGATTTTCCTTGAGAAGAGGATTTTTTTAGTTTTCATTTTAATTGACGAAGAAGAAGTATCAATCTTTCAGTTCAGCTTATGAGGGTTTTAATTACAGTAAAAGAATCAATTTTTATGCTTTGTACTTGGGGCTATACATGGTCAAAGAAACAAACTTTTAAAAAAATCAACCTAGAATCACAGCTCAGCGTCAACAAATAAAATATAGTAACTTAATCTAGGAAACGCCGCTTGTAGTATAATTGATGTCGCTAGTTCTATAATTGTAGGGCTCTACGTATAAGTACTGTTGATCTATGCTCTTATTTCACATGATATTCATTAAATAAAACGAATTAATGAACGGCATTTTTGTTCTGCTCAAAGTGGTTAATTGTATAATTGGTCTTTTCCAGTGTGAAGATTATATTATTTACTTTGCTATATGGTTATTAGATTTGTACTATACTAAGCTCGTAGGATATATTATCAGCTTAAAGGATTATAAAACCTGTTTTTATATCATCTGATCACAAGGTGTATCAATAAAAAAAAGTATTCTTGCGAAACATATATAAATAGTTGTATTTATGGCGAGTCTCAAAAAATCCAGTTATTTATCACTTATTACTCAGACAGGTTGTTTATCCAAAAGGTATTAATCGATGAATGCCTGTGTCCAAAGTGTTTAAGGCTCGTTTGTCGGATGTATACTAGGGCTGTAGTCTGCCCTAGACACATGATTAATAATTCAATCGTTATTTTCAATCTTTCCATAGTCTTAAGTGATGCCTTCGATTACCACGCTCGGCAAACATTCCCCAGTCTGGTATTCCAAATCTCCAGCTGCAAGTTATGGAGTTACGTCACTAAATTGGTTGGTTGTAATACATTGTGATGGAATAACCTCTTCATTGGAAATTTTTTGTTAGTCGTTTGAATAATTGTTTTGCCTTTGTTTTATTTAGAGAGGAATTGCACCATCTTGCCACAAGAACAGAAGCACAGTTCGAGTTAATACGTGTTCGCAGAATTGGTGTGCTATAAAGAGTAAGTGTAGTACCGAGGAGCTTCAAACAAAGTGTATACGGGCACCTTTAAACTATCGTAAGTTCTTTCCCGCTCTATCAAATGAAGATAATGTTATTTTTTTGGCCGGTGGCAGGGAATGTAATCGTTCCTTTAGGGTTATATGAATAGTTAGAAGAATTTTATATCAAATGGGCGGGAGTTAGGTTTGAGTTTTGGAAGAACGTACAGCAGTTATTAAGTGGGTAACTGGCAGATTTGAGGCAATGTATGAAGGGTTCAAAGACAGTGGGAAAATGGGAATATGATACAGACCAGCCTTCTAAGTATTAACACTTACACGCTATAGAGCGATAGACAACTTCGAGTTCATGGAAGCAGTGTGTGAGTGCATAAAGGTCATTCAGGGCGAATCCTCGCAACGAGCTAAAGTTGATGAGTCGTTCAGAAGCGGCCAGTCTTGGGAACTGTTTCAACGCTCTCCTAAAAACTCTTCAAGGGAATGGGCACGTGAAAGCGATGTAAGTGCTGAGCGGAGCGTGCTGAGCATTCTGACGTAGGATGTGTCAAGTATCGTGTTTAACCTTTCCAGTTGGTGAAACAGCTAAGTGGTGCGCAGGGCCGTCGATCCAGACAGTCGGATGGTTGCAATTTTGTGAAATGGTTGCAGGGGAGATGTGGGTGGGTGAGACGTGAACACGGGAGATGTTATGAGGTAGCATTCCCATGTTGATTCATGTATGAAGCCAATTCAGACTGTAATGGAACTGTCAAATAGGGCACACTTTGTGGGCATCAAGTTACTGGGGCTGCGAGGTGAGAAATCTCCTCACATTGACAAGATTGAAAAGCTGTAAATTTGCCCTGGGTCGTAACTGGGCTTGGTGCGGTTTGTCTTCAAGGGGATCTATATTGGGACCTCGTTTTGTCGATTTGCAGGTCGAGTGTGGAACTGGTATGAGAATTAGCCGAACATGTGCTGATTCCTTATGTTCTAGCCTGATTCAGTGCATTATACGGCAATGATAATTTTTATTGTTACAGCAAGATCACAGGGACGGTACGAGTTACCCGGATCAAAATTTGCCGGGGCCAGTGGATAGGACGCAGGGGGCCCATCGTGTTTTCCAAGCACTCTCTCCAGACCTTACACTCTGGATTTCTGTTCTTTGGGGCACAGTAAAAGTTGAGGTATGTTACAAACGTAAACACGTAACCTTAGAATTCTTTGGAATGAGATTCAAAGCTGTGTGTAGAGATATTCATTGAACGTTTTGATACGATGTAATAATCAGTGGTGACTCGTACTCGAATGTGTTGTTGATGCTGCATGTCATCCAATTTCGAAACAGTATTAAGATTTGTTATTTACGTTTCATTTACATTGGACTTTAAGCTTTCTATGTTCCTGATATTTTTATTTGTAGACGGTATATAAATTTTCTTGGAGTTCAAAGTGTCGTATACATTTTATTGAAGCACCCATATATACATGTGTAGTTATTTAGTATCTTTTGATTAATTATAAATTTTATTCTGCAACGAATTTCAAAAAAACGAGAAGTTACAAATTTTATGGAAATTAATTACAAAAAACTTATAAAGTATATGAACTACTTGAAAGATTTCAAAAAAACTCCGTGTTATTATATTCCAATTAGTCGCATTTGCATTCATGTTCGGTCAGAGGCTATTATCATTTTCAGATGCCGGCCGCACAACAGCACCAGCTTCGTCCTCAATGAATACTGCTCGGAACCACACTATAAATTTTAATAAAAACATCCGTTGTCTTGCATAGAAACTTTTCCCCCTCATCGAAAATAACCTCTCCCACATTTTCTTTCGTTCCTGTACAAACCTTTCTTGTCATAAATGGGGAGCGTTTTATACTTAGTGACCCGCCTAATGTACACTAACTGTTGAGATATAATAGTCACTAATCTCAGTATTCATTCTTTATACTAAAACTTACCCGCGGTTTCGCAAGTAATATTGTGGGGGGTTTTCAAGTGTAACGGAGCACTTCTAGTTCGGAGGGTTGAATTATATTTTCGACACCTATACATGCGTTTGCTTTGTTGCCACGATCAAAACAAAATATGGAAAAGGTGTATATATTTTATCTATTTATGACTATTTTCCAAATTTACTCCGAGTCTTTGTTTTGCCTCTACTCGATAGAGATAATTGGTCTTGCTGTCCCCGATTTCAAGGATATGTGTGTGTGTGATGTGTGTGTGTGTGTGTGTGTGTGTGTGTGTGTGTGGCTGTGTGTGTGTGTGTGTGTGTTTATGGGTTCGTATATAAATACAAAACGGGGTATGAGATGCACTTCTGTCATAAAGCGCTAAGACATTTCCTGGTGATTTATAATTCAATTTGCTTTGTGTGCTCCACTTACCTGATCAAGGAGATATATAAGAAAGTTTTTAGAAGCCTACTTCTGGAAAAATACAACTAAGAAGGGTTTTTTACAAACAATCTTTAAAACTTTTATAGTAAAAAGTTAGATAATAAACTTTGTATCTATATTGCATTACAGTACTGAAGTCTTACTGCATACTTAAAAATTTGCTAAAATGTACCAGTTAAAACAGTATATTTTTTTTATTATTAATTTTATTAGTATGGATATTGTTCTTACTCTTTCTTAATTAGCGATTGCATAAAAGTTTGAAATAAGAAATTGGTTGTTACTATCAAAGCTTTACTCTATGCTTTTTTGTACTATAAACTGTAAACAAAAAATTCCACTAATTAGTGGTGTAAATTTAATGAAGCATATTGGTTGTGCTGTCATAAAATATTTACACATAAACAGTTGATTACATGTTAACAGACTCTTTCTATTAATAAATTGGAAAAATTTAGAAGGACTAAGATGGTATTTTTTTTCTATTTCAGAGACCAGTAGCGTGTAGCCGTTAAAACGGTTTTGAAGTAGGAAAAAAGACCTATACGTAAAAAACGAGAGCACAAAATATAGTATTATTTGTATATAAAAGGTTTTAGTTCTTATGTACAAAAATTAAATACTTTACTAGCTAATTACTTTAACCCCATGTTTGGGATTTTATAAGTTACAACATTTTGTGACTTATTGCATGATAAATCATCGATGACCTAATGGGACTGAAATGAATATTAGTTATATATAGGTGTTGCCACATTATTTTCATTCACTAGCAAGGTAGAATTAATTTCTTTAAATTATATAAGCCAATAAAATAGCCTTAAAACAAGAATAAGAGTACTAGAAAACTCTGTCCTAGAGTGATAGATTTCAACGCGTATTTATATTTTTCATATTACGTGGCTTATTAGAGGAATGTTGATCCTATTCGTTGAAATTATATATCATAAGATTGGATGAAGGGAAGATGTCAGCTAAAAAATAAAAAAGTATATTATTTGTAACTATATATTTAGTTATATATTATAATTATATTTATTATATGTATATTTATTTATTATTATATTATATTTATTTATTATTATATTATATTTATTTATTATTATATTATATTTATTAATTATTATATTATTATATTATGTATATTATATTTATTTGATTATTATATTATTATTATTATATTAATATTTATTTATTATTATATTATATTGTATATATTATTTGAAAAAACACTGCTTAAACATTATTTTTATAACGTTAAATTACTTTTATGTTGACGATATTATAAGAAAAAAATGAATTCGTTACTCGAAAATAAATCGAAGTGCATTTAGCTGACGAACAATTCATGGAGATAATCAATATTTAAAGGGAATTTTCAGTAAGCTGTATTATGAACCCATATTTTACAGCAGTCTCTAAAGTACAAAGTTTTTTTGTGACTGAGAGCGTAACTTCTACTATATTTCTTCAGTGAAAAAACTCTTAAACTTAATGTAAAACTTGTTATTTTATAAAGTTCGTAAATGCGTCCTTATAACGAAGGGGACCTAAAATATTGCGGAATACGCAAATATTTCTTTAGTAACTGATGTACAAGGTTTTCGTTTTATGTCAATGATTTCATTTATGAGGAGTAAAACTACAAAAAGCTATAAATCTAGCACATTTTTATTTCAAAAAAAAAACACTATATAATGCAATGATGTTTTTCTTTTGTTCTTTCAAAGCATTAGACTAGTTAGAGGCTGTTAAAACGCGCTTCGGACTAGGAAAGAATTCTTCATATAGATAGGTGTAATCCTATACTTTTTACAGTACTTAATACTTAATATTATATGGATAATTTTAGTATATAACTTCACAATATGGATTGAAATACATCACGACTCTCTCAGTAAAGTCTTGTATGTATATATATATATATTAATAGACATATATAATTAAATGTATTTTGCCTTAAAGATTCAGGTATCTGATTTAAGATCGTGTGTGTGTGTGTCACACGAATAGTATTTCAGAAAGATGTTCAAGACATGTTGTGAATACCACTCATCTCACCAGGACTGAGCGTAGTAATCAAGATGTAATCCTGACTGTATCTGGTGACGTGGACGTTAGGCTTCTTAGCCTTTCATTTAGATTCTCTGTCAACCCGTAATATCATTGCGGAAGGTCTAGCATTTATCTACTATAATTAAAACGTAAACTTTAAAAAAGCTACTACCACGAAATTTTGTATCTCTATTGCTCCTCAATATTATTAATTTTACTCATTTTTATGATATTTGTTTATTGGCTGTTCTACTATTCATTATTTGATAGCATTTAATTTCCTATTGGTTCACGTCCTTATAGTTTGGAGCTAATGTTTTGGAAACTCATACCTGAATGTTAAGATATTTTAGAATTCCTCACTAAATTCAGCTAAAAAAATTCCTCCGCAATCATAAATGTTAAAGATTCAAATGTTGCAAAATGTTTCGGCCTCAAACAGTATTGGTTATAGAAACTTTTGCTTGGAGCCTATTTTATTTGGACTTCTACTTGGTGGAGGAAGACTTTGACTTTATATTTCTACTATTTAATAATTACCTTATAAAAGAAATTAAGTTATAGTTTCATTTGATGAGAGCATTGTTTACCTCCAGTTCTAGATTTCTTGTCAAGCCAGAAAAATCAAACAACTCATCTCTTACAAAGAATATCTTACACGATATGCCATCATAATTTCGTTGTTCGTGTCACACTGTACTTTATCCACGCCAAGGCAATAGGTCCTGTTTCTCACATTCCTGAAGAACTTAGATTAAGTTGCAAGCATGTTAAGCAACCTTTGGCCATGCATCTCAGTGCAATCTATTTCTCGTTTTAAAAATGTTGTTTCTTTCTAAAATGATTAAGATCTTTATTTTGGTTTTATTACATAAAATAGCAGTCTCCAAATATTCTTACTTAATTTTTTCAATTGTGTCTGTATCTATCTGTTCAAGTTCCTTAAGATTGTAGAAAACAGTATCAGAACTATACGTTCAACGGTGAAAACATCGATCGTAATTGTATAAAAGTAGCAACAAATTGTTATCACTAACCCTGCAGCTATATTCACACATGAGATATATAAAGTATAATTAAATTGCTATAAAGGAAGAGTGTCTACTCGTTATTTTCTTTACCCCTTCCAACATACTTTGTGTAATTTAGCAAACGGGTAAACATCTCTTCAGGGGCCACGGTTCTATATTGGATCACCTGAGGCTGGACATGAGGCTTAATTAGACGCAAATTGCGAAATCATGGCTAAAGCCATGATGTGCCATTGTTGTGCACTCGAATATTTTACACCAATGAGCACATCAATGAGAAAGAATTTTGTAACTTTTACTTTTAGATCATTAAATTTAGTACATTTTTTTTACCGTTGGTAGGTGTTCTAGACGCATAAATATTCATTCTGTCGATGGTTAATGTTCATCTGTCTGCATGCCCCACGTATTGTGAGTACCATACGCCATGTTTTATGTACTGGCATTGATTTACCATGTAAAGTTTACATTCCAGACCATAAATTTACCACACCACTGCTTCCTCACCTCCTAAAATCTAGACCACATTATCGATATTAACACGTACGTGGACCACTATATAATGTGTGATACGCCATATAAATCCTCACGGGAAACTGCTTCAACAAATGGGCGAGTGCAAAAAGCTTCAGTACTCTCGCTTCTGGATATATATATATATATTATACATAAAAATATATATATATACATTCATATATAAAGGAGAACCGCACGTTAAACAGAGTTGCGCTTAGAAAGATAATATAAAACCTAGAAACAAAGAGATTAACGATATGGGATACGCTACTATTATTCCTCAAGTTTTGAATGAAAATTACAGAAACAGCGTTATTTAAGCTACCATCAGCAAAGGCGCGGAACTGATAGTGAGTGCATAATGAGAGTAAGAACGTAAAGCAAGGTTAGGTAATTGGCTTTCGGTATAGGTTTTGTTAAAAGTATATTATTTGTAATTGTTGTGGTACGTAACAATTTTATTTACTGTCTCACACAACACATATAAGAAATATTATTTAAAAGAAGCTATCTAAAAGAGTCAACCCCAATCTGGAGAGAATCACTCCAATACGCTCCTAATAACCATCGAAAAATCATACTGAAGGAAATTAATTTTTGAGCACTGGCCACGGACGATT
>NW_025785275.1:0-20769 GCF_021130785.1 Homalodisca vitripennis | reverse complement strand
CAAATCTTACTGGATACTCTCCTGGATAATGTGTTTGTTGTTGAAGTAGACTTATGAGTAACAAACACTCTGAAGTTTCCGACCATAAAATATCCTAATTCTAATCTCACTCAGAACAATTTTACTTAAGTCTTCGACAAACTATTATTTTAAAGCTTGAAATAACTCGAACATACCGTTCATATCCTATTGGCTTTCTTTGATAGTTTCAAATCTTACTGGATACTCTCCTGGATAATGTGTTTGTTGTTGAAAGTAGATTTATGAGTAACGGAGTTATAATGGCATTGTAACAGATTAGAATATGATTCTAGCACCGGTAAGCCACCGGCTCCCAAGAAAGAGCTCTCTGAAGGGCGACCGTGGAAATGTCTGCCTACTCATGTTCCTGTACATGCTCCAAGGTATACCCTAGGTCTAGGGGCGTCAGTACCTATGCTTCTACAGAGCAAGGGAGTCAGTTACAATGATCAGGTAAGCCACAAATAGAGACCTTAAAGTGAAATGAAATAGTTAAATAAGAAAAGAAAAACCTTAATAATTTGACCCTTTCACTCAAATTCCTCGTGTTCTGACCCGATTGGTGAAATAGTATTTCGGAATTAAAATTATAATTTGATACCTTAAATATGTTACCAGCAATGCAGGCTAAGTAGTAATAATGCAATGTTATCGCCAACTTACCATTCCGGGAGACGAGACACATTTAACACTGTGTAAGTACACAATCTGGTTGTCATAAAATCGATAAAGGTTTTTTTGAGCTTAGAAAATCGATCGTCAGCCATGGTAGTTTTGGCGGAGGTCTAAATCGGGAGTGTATAAAAAAGGGTAAGAAATATGAAGTCATAATGTTTTTTTCTCAGATTATCCTTTTTCTTGTTTTGACACAATTGAGAGATAGATAGAGAAAAGATAGAGAGAGAGAGAGAGAGGGGGAGGGAGTGAGAGAGAGAGAGAGGAGAGAGAGAGAGAGAGAGAGAGAGAGGTGCTGGGGCCGAAGCCCCTCGTTCCCACCTCCACCCCTGACACAAGTATGTGACTTATTTGCCAGGCCTCTTGCCTTCTCCTCTTCTTTCTTCTCTTCGGGCTTCGGAGAGAGAGAGAAGAGAAGAGAAGAGAAGAGAGAGAGTTTTTATTTATTTGAGATATCGTTTTACTGTTTTATTGCTTTTGTACGTCATATATTTTCATACAACTGAATGTTTTTATTTTGTATTACAATTTCTCGATATAATGTTTAAAACACGTAAATTATACAAAGCTATATTTAATGTCATTTTTTCCACAATTTGACTTTGTTTTTTTCTGATTAAGTTTGAAAAATGAGTAGTCATAAAATGTACTAGCAAACTTAACCAATTTCCTAGTTTTGCAGTTGTACCATACCTCTCTGTTCACTTACAGGCGATATTCAGTCTTGTCGGATGGCCATTCAGCCATAAAGCTCCTGTGGGCTCCGATAGTTGACTCTGTGTACTCCGAGAGGTTTAGGGCGTCGCAAGTCTTGGCTTGTTCCTGCACAGGTAAGTGTAGAAGTGTAGAAGTAAAACATCTGAATTACTAAAAATGAAATTCACTTTTAATAGCAATGTCCTTGTATACTTCAATACTTAAAGACTACATAAAAATATTATCCAGAGATAATGTGTTTCCTTCGAACATGATTCTTGCAAAGAATACCAGGAAGCTAAATGCACAGATTTTATAAATAGTGTAGGTTATTAGATGCCATTCGGCTATAAAAGATCTACTTATGCAAAATCTCTTGCAGATTTGTAGAAGAAATTAAGCACGCAAATCACTAACAGTTTAATCCGCAAAATAACTCTCAAAAGATGCCAAGATTCGGGTGTTGGAGGTTTTTATACTGACCCCTTCCTCTAACCAACTAACTCATCGCCGACACCTTGTTTGGCCTTGGACTATTCAATCACTAGACCTGAGAAATTAATTGTCAACTGAACAATCCCTATTGAAATCCCGTTATCAAAAGTCGCATTTCAGAAAACCCGATGTCTTACTGTATTATTACTACTAAAACATATTGTAAATGCTACACAACCATATATTTAGAAATCATTGCCACTTTTCCAGTGGGAAAAAAATCTTGATTCGAAATGGGTGGTCAATTTCTCCTATAAATGAAGCTCCTAACCCATGGCAAATACTGTGATTAACTGTGTCCTAACTTTAAACGAAATCTAGACTATTGTCGATAAATAATTTAATTGCTTAACAAATTAAGAAGAGTAACGAAGTTCCAGGCTACAGAGGTTAGGTGTTAGAACAGGCCAGAAACAATTCCGCAAAGTAAACTCAAAATAAAGTATATTTTTCCAAACTGAGAGCTTTTATTTTGTATATTTTTCATGGATAATATACTTGTCTACCTGTAGTATACATTAGAAGTTCAATTAGTTGAGGATCTCGATTTTCCAAATTACACATTATCTACCATAAGGTTTAGAAAAACTTATCACCACATTATGATTGTCACTAGAAACAAAGTAGATATGACCCTAACTTTTTTCCTCATATTATACGTATAATCAACTAGCGTTTGATGAAAAAAATAAATTATGTTGTTGACCTCCAAACAGTGCATAAAATCTGATAATCCGTCAAAAAAATATTAAAAGATCTAATGGTAAAAAATAAATTGACTGGTACAATTTCATACTAATCATTAAAGAATGTTGTGCGTTTAGACACGTTTCTATTGTGTTTGAATGAGTTTTTATGTATTTTAAGTGTAAGTATAAAATACCTCATCTTGTTAACTTATGAGTCACATTGTATCTAACAAAACCTAATGTAATGTAATTGACCCATGTACCTTGATCGGAATCTGTAATGCTGACACTATCGTCTTGGGTAGACTTTTGGATTGAAGACACAGAAGGACCTCGAATCGTCCTTCTCACTGGATTCTTCTTCGTCCTCCTGCTTTCTAGCTGCTACCCAGGACGTAGCGGTAGATGGCTGGGCCCTCAGCGATGCTCAGGAGGTAGGTATACATGTAGTTTTGCATGGCTCTTATCATGCAATCGGGTTGTATCCTGGAGAATATAACTCCATTTAATGGGAGTATGGTCACTTCTTTTCCTCCCTGTTGAGAAGGGTGCTTCTCGGAGAAACACGATACAAGCTAACTTTCGGCCTATAAGTTACATTACACTTCTCATAGATTAGTTCAAAATTAAGGGTCATTTGCCTATTAGGTATTAAATTAGAGTTCTTCACAATATATAATTTACATAAACCTGAAAATTGGCTTAATTCATTAAACACTGAAAATAGGTTTAATCATGTTTTAACTAGATTCAGAGGAATCTATGGGCAGACGACGTATATTGAAATATGTATAAGGACATAAACGTAAGAGCAATGGGCAAGGGTTGATTCAATAAGAATGTTAAGTTCATCTTCAGTTCACCTTCCACTTAGTGCAGCGTCCGAAGTCTACCGCATCCATCAACATCCATCTGAAGAGATCCCAAAACAGTTGGCATCAGTTCGTTTTCGACATCAGAGACACCTTGATTACAAACAAATGTAATCAAGATGAAATTGTGTTTCTCATTGGTCTCATCAGGTACACAATTGAGTGCACTTACATTACATTCAAAGTCTGTCACAGCGTTAGACTTCAGACGCTGCACTAAGTCGACAGGTGGACTGGAGCTGAACTTAACATTCTTATAAGGGACAGTTATTTTCAGTGCGATTATTAATAGTCATTTCCTTCCAAATTACATTTACATCAAAAAAATCTATCTACAAGTAGTGTAAAGCATTTAGCGTACATTCAAAGAAAGATTGAACATTTTGTGCGGAGAAAAATTGTAGAAGAAAGTCGAACACCAGCACCGAATAATGTAGGCATTTTGATTGATTGGATACATCCATGGTTAGATTATTTTATAGAAACTATACCGGTTTGAAGGTTGTAGTACATTGAAGAAGATACAATAATACTAATATTCCATCAATATTTTCAACCAACTCCAAGAATTTCAAACCATTCATAGGGGTTGAAGCAAATTTTTCCCTTAGAAGAACTTTTTTTTTATCTTCCTGCTTTCATAGAAAGGAGATTTTATGCCCTCAACTGACTATCGGCATCGGAAATACCTTAGACCGGAAGTAGAAGTTAATTGCTGGAATAGGAAAGAACGGGATTTGAAACTGAAACACACAATTTTAAATCAATTTCCTTCATGAAACTTTATACAGAAGGGTTGGACTTTTATATTTTACAACAATCAAATTGCTGATATGAGCAATATTGTGAACGAAGCGGCGCAGTGAGTTATTATCGCAGTAGCTAAGTCAACAGAGCTCAGAAGGCCTCAGAGAGATATACAGCAATCTTGTGTAAATGACATTGAGCTGATAGTTTAGTTTCTCACACTCTACACATGCTTATCTGAATACGTAACTAACTAGATACGCTCGCTGAATACATATGTGTGCTTTTCTTGTTCCGTATTTTGATTCTGCCAACGTTTCAAATAAATGGCATATGCTTGGATCAGCATGGTTACTTCCCTTTAGGACCGTTTCAACCGTATAGCCAAAATTTTGGGTTATAACTGTAACTTAGGTTGAAACATTTATAACTTCTTTGTTATTGGCGATGGAAGGTTTGAAAGGATAACAGGACATCTGAAATTTGCCATCGTTATACGTTACACAGTGTTATACTTTTTGTAACGATGGCAAATTTCCGAAATCCTAAATATATGACGTTTTTTTCTAATAGCGCATTTAAAACAGATTTTGTTAAAATGTACATTTTCTTAGTCATCTTGTTACAAGTTATAAAGAAGGATTAAATTATATCGCGCATTTTTCATCACAGTGATTTTCGACAGCGTGTAATAAACTGTGACCGATATTTTGCAGTTTGGTGCAACTGATGTAAATTTCGTGAGTCTTTGATCAGTTAAGTAGTTTTAATATTGAAACAAAGATAATACAATTTGTGAATAAAACGACAATTACCTAGTGTGTTTACAGATTAAATGGATATAAAATGAATTTTCAACGTTTCAGCCTTTATTGCCAGCTCATAAGGCAGTTTTAAAATATTTAGCGGGAACTGACAAGCACTTTTATAGAGCCTGCCAGATTTAGTGAAAACATCCTGTTCGCAACATAAAACAGCCTACCAGGCGCAGATTCCGAATACAATATACGCTAATCACTATCGTACAATTTTGTATTATATTTATTTTCATACCATTTAAAAAGCGAATTCCAATTGGTCACCACTCCAATTTGGAGATAGGAGTTTTCATTCAGCCTGTAGGTAAATTGTCAAGAGATTTGAATAGAGTCCCGAGTTTTTTATAAGACGTCTGTGTTGATAAATTCTCTCCAAAATTATGTAAAGATATTTTGAGATCTCTGCTTTATACGTGACCTAAACCTAACTCTTTTCCTACTCTGTTATTGGTTGAACGAAAGCGTAGGGAGTAAAAAATGTCATTGTTGTCTGTCTGTCTACATAATGTATGTCTGTAAGTCCGCAAGATATCTCGAAACAAACTGACCTATATAATAGACATGAAATTTCTATATGGACAACATCGAATTCAATGATGATGTCATTCTATAGAATTTGGTTAAATATTAGTAAACATTTTTACATTCATCTTAAAAACAATTTTGTAGGTAACGAGAAAATAGGAAGATACACAAATTTTAAAACAAGGTGAGTACATGTATATGATATTTTAACATGTGCAATGTGTAGCTTATTCATACAGTAAAAAGAAAAATAAGTAGAGTAGAAAGTCAGTGCACAAATGTGGTGACGTGATTTTATTTCAACGCACTCTTGCTTTGTAATAACTTGCCTACCCCACCAAAACACCGCTATGAATCCTAACTTAATGAAGAAAAATATGCTAACCCGGAAAATTATCTTGAGAAAGATAACCTGTAAACTTTAAATTTAGCATCAATCTTAATTTTACATAATACAATAACCACCTGTAGTTAGTCGAAAGGAGTTCTATGATGTGCCCGTTCCACCACAGAATTTGACTGACCGTCATTAAAGCTTATCACTTCTTATGCTGAAAACAATTTTGCTTTTGCTTGTCGAAAAGATTAAAATCTTTATTTTCTGCACTATACATATCTGTCTATTTGTAAGCAGAACAAAGCAAAATTATAATGAGCTATAAACCTGATACGCGACACGTAGTGTAGCGTAATCCTACTTTATTTACCAACTTCAGGTTTCATTTATCTCGAGCCTAATTTTATACGTTAATGGTATTACATGGGTTTATAATATCAAAAGAAATAATTGTTGATAAAACATACATTAGTCAGAATTTCATGCATTAGTCAGGGATTTATAGTTGTTTCTCAATCTAGTATAGCTCTTTTAGAAAGGCAGTTGGTAAATCAATCTTTAAGAAGGACTGTAGTGATGATCTGGTACAGTTGGCAACCCTGTGTAGAGTTTGTTGTTATAGTACAAGGTCTGTATTCTTGTATGTTCTTTGAGATTGGGCTCAGCAGTGTAGTTATAGGTTCCTGTGTCATTCCGTTTCCTGGACTGCCCTCCACCCTCTGACAGGCTGTCTTCTACGCCAATGGTCACGTGTAGGCAACCCTGTGTCAAGTTTGTTATTAGGAAACAAAGGTCTATATTGTTGCATGTTCTTTGAGATTGGGCAGTGGGCACAGCAGTTTAGTTATAGATTCCTGTGTCATTCCGATTCCTGGAATGCTCTCCACCCTCTGTGACAGGCTGTATTCTACGCCAATGGAGAGGGGTAGGAAACCCTGTGTCAAGTTTGTTCTTACAGTACAAGGTCTATATTGTTGCATGTTCTTTGGGATTGGGCAGTGGGCTCAGCAGTTTAGTTATAGATTCCTGTGTCATCCCGATTCTTGGACTGCTTTTCACCCTCTGTGACGAGGGTGTCCTTCTACGCCAATGGAGAGGGGTTGGCACATTTTATTAAATACTCCACCACCAACAATAAAAAGCCTCCAGGTCTTTAGAAAAGGTTCAATATAAAAGTGATGGTTTTTTATTCTTTTCTAAAATAATTCAAGATCAATTAACTTCTCAACAGGGAGAACGTCGGGTACGCTTCTACCTGCAACAGCGTAGGACAGACGGCCGGGTTCTTTGTGAGCTTCTTCGTCTTCACCGCTCTGGAGTCTGCAGACTTCTGCAACACGTACTTACGTACTGAACCACTGCCTTATGGTGTCGTCACTCTCTCCAGTAAGATATACAATCGACCTTAAACATTACTTTAGCTAAGTTCTCTTATCACAAAGGGGTGTAGAAAACTTTCCAAATTAATGATAATAATGAGAATAAACAACAAACCACTTTGTTTCAACTAAAAATTAACGTTGACAGCCTTAACGTAGACATTACGTTTTCTTTGATGTCCTTGTAAAATAATTACGTCATTTAAAATGTACTAGTACATTATAATACATTAGGTATTAAAGAATTATAAATGTACAACTTTCTAAATTAGATATTTGATTACTTATCATATTTACGATTTTACTCAATCACATAAAAAGTTTATTATATTTTACGCAGCAGTATTTAATTGAACTTTAGCTACAGTAAATATTGTAATTTTACTCTTCTGGATTTTATTAACACCAAGCCAATTGTGCAGTTATAACATTTAGTACTTGGGGTTGGGGAGTACTTTATAAAGGGAGGTTTGGCAATAAAATTATTTTAATTCTTTATACTCATCTGTATAAGTTATACTAACATTATCTCAATACTTCATAGTATACTATTCATTAACACTTGTATTGAAAAATGAAGTTATTAAAAGATAAGTGTTATTTCCAGTACGAATGTATGACTTCGTAAGAGCCATATTTCATAAAAAAGTGTATAAAGCATTATTTTATATATCTGAACGATTTTTAACCCATGCATTTTTTAAGAGAGATTCAGCAAAGATATCCATGAACTATTGATCAATAATTCAACTGTGCCTAAAAGCTTAATTCATGGAGAGAGTGATTATAACATACAATTTCATTCAAGGTTTCCTTAAATACTTCGGGTGGGTATTCCTAGTCACGACGACCCTCGTGATGCTGCTCAAGAGAGAGGGGTTGCCGCCACCAGACGAAGAGCCATGTGCGGGAATCTTGGACACGTATAAACAACTGGCACGAGTAATGCAGCTTCCTGCCCTCAAGAAGTTGGCGGTGATACTGGCTGACGATGAGTGTAAGTAGACCTACAGTAAGTCCCCTGACTCACCCAGCAGGGTTCACTTCTGGCTGGTTTATACCTTCCAGTTGAACCCAACACTGGGCACACCAAAACCGATGTGTCACTTAAATCTGGGCAACATTATGGATGTCAAGGAACGGGACCGTTCTAATGTCGAGATTCTGGGATGCAAGGGTAATTCGATAAGTCTAGTCTACTGCGGGACATGGCTGTTGGAGTTGGTGGGGTCCCTAACCTCAGAGGTTCTTGCTAGCCTCAACAAGCGTTTACCACCCCCTGCCTACTTTGACTGGAGAGGCTGGTTCAGAGTTGGCCCCCCTCTTCCGGAGGGACATGACTTGAGATTAGTGTCATAATTCTTCCCTCATGGATCTCGCTAGGAGGCGGCCCCTACCCCAAAACCTGAATATCCTGTCACTCTGGAAGCAGCGCTAAGGCCCTTATTGGACTAAGTGCAATTTATAAGCTTCTTGCCCTAAGAAAACAAGAAAAAACAAAGAAGTCCCCTGACCACAGATTGTATGTAACATAAATACACCCGGATAGTACGATATCACAAATAGTTATAAAGTTTAAATTGTGCTCTAAAATTAATGTCGTGTTATAAAAAAATATATAATTTTTATGACTGTGATATATTGTGTGATATAATGGCATTAAAAAATCTTTGTGAATGTAGTTTTGTTATTTTTAAATAAAAAATAATTGTGTTGGTTGCCAGGAGAGCAACATTTTGACAATAAAAGCGCCAGACAATCTAAACTAGACGCCTCATGTTGGTTAGTTACTGGGATCAGTTGCAGAAACGGAGTTCGCTAGCGAAGCACAAAGTTCCGCGTCTCGCGAACTGTGACTCAAGGATATTTTTGACTGTTCTTTCTCTGTGCATGAAACTGAGTAGTATGTGTACCTTATAATGTATAAAGAAAACAAAGTAATATATTTTCCAGATGAATCTGAACGTTGCACCAGTCTTTTATACGATCACATTTTTATCACGATTAACCAAAACAAAAAAGTGTTTTAGAACATCTATGTTATTTAATACACCATTTCTCTTTTCTAAAACACAGAGCATGGTGGTGTCTAAAAGTATTCTTGTGATAAATACGTTTGTTATAGAAATATCCCACATACAATAGTTGCCTCAAAAACACTTTCAATATTGGATTAGTTCAGCAAAGACCATTTTCTCCCGGAAGGTTCTTTGGTTACGTTAACTATCAAGACGTTTTTTGATGCTGTACAGAAACCCTATGTATTTATTAAACTAATGTATGTGACCATATTATAGTAAGCATTATTAAAATAACAATTCAACTAAAACCCTTGATGTGATTTGAATGTAGACGTGTTATTTGTTTTCAAAGCTTGTAAATGTTCCTTAAACCTTTCATTAAAATGTAGGCCAGTTTATCCATTATAATAGCTTTCACACATCTTTTGGGCAGCCCCAAATTTCGCTGAACACTTATTAGAAAGTGACCTTAACTACACAAATGTTAAAAAAAACACGAACATTTTAGACATCGAAAGTAAAGGAGAAAAGTTAAACACGAATGAAGAATTACATATGTATCTAAATTATAATAAATATGCTCATAACATTTTAAATAGCAATCTGAAAAAATAAGACAATCCCAATTTAAACAAATTAAAATATTACAGATTACTAATCAAAATTACAACTGTGTCATATACATTTAACATCTGTTTAAATGGTCCACATGTGTATATTTAGTTGTTTATTATTTATTTAGAGGTTAATGTACATTGATGATGGTTGAATACCGAAAACAAATGAAAACATTTTAAAAGGGGTTTAGTTTACTTTTCATTATACAAATATAGAGATAACCCTGTAATGTGGAGTTTAACAATATATAGTAAGCATGTTAAATTGGTAAGCGCATTTAATCGGTTTCTTCCTTAGTGTCTAGATATGTGACTCATAAGTGTGTAACAGATCAGTTTCAGTGCATGTGACTCGATCACCTGGCTCAAGCTGGTTGGATCTGGAGTACCCCGCGAGAAGTACGCTATGGTCACAGTGGGTCTCATCCCGATCAAGATGTTCATGCTCCTCATGTTCTCCAAACGTCTAACGGGCGAGAAGCCCTTTGAAGTCTTTATGAAAATTCTACCCCTTCAGGTAAACAAAAATGGATTTCGTAAGTATTTCAAACTTTATGATGTATAATGGACCTACCTAAACATGTGGCTTTGACCACAAAAATGTTGATGATTAGGGATAGATTGGTATTCCTTAAGCCAATGGCACTCTGTCTCATTGTAGCAGGCCTACACTTTTTTATGAAATATGGTTATTTCGGAAGTTTGCAATCCCATTTGAAAATTTATATTGATCTCCCCGGGAATCGAACTCGTGATCTCTCGGTTAGTGAGCCGTTTACCCCTACACTACAGTGAAGATCAGATTTGTGGCTTCGCTCGCCATTTGATTAGCCATGCGTTTGCCATTAGTGATGCAAAAAATAGACATTTTGGCTTACGTATTATAAGCCTTAAGGAATAATATAAAGGTTTCAATTCTCCGCCAAACTTTTCTGAGGTCGGTGGTATGCAGTAAAAATTGTTATATTACGTGATACGAGTCCGCCACACCACGTGTCCGCGTCATAGGTTTCGCTGAAGTTGTGTGCAAGATTTCAAATCTATATCTCATTTTATTCTCGAAATATCTTGTGGACAGTTTAAGCAGACATACAGACAATAAATTTTTACATCCTCAACCAGATAAAAAAAATTGTGTTAGCCTATTGGCTTCATTGAAACTCAGACAAATTCCCTTGGATTGACATATACCATCAACTCAGTGTTGCCAACATAGAAATGATGCTTCATGCAAACTTTGAAGTCTATAGATCACTTCGTGTTTTGGATATTGTGAAGACAGACAGACAGACAGACAGCTCTCAGCTCCTCAAGTGAGAGGCTTCGCTAATGCTCAGCAAATTATAACATTTAATGTCGTTATACAAAACTGGTATCCCATAGCCTTCCATATAGAGGTAGTAGAAAAATAAATACGAACCGTAAATATAAAAAAGGAATTAATTGACCCCACAAACCTCCTGCCGTTCTAGCATATTATTTTGCCAAGTAAATGTCATATGGAAACGTTTGAAAAGAAAACTTTATTAGTAATCCCTTTAAGGAACTAATATTTATAACCAGTTTATAATTCATCGCCTTCTCTAAGACGATTTTATCTCGTATTGGATAAAACGTACTTTAATTATTTATTTGCATCTTTTATTTCACATCTACTTGTAACATGTCATTTTTATAGGGGGTTTAAATAAGGCATTTCTTATTTTTTTGAGAGGAAAATATGTTTTTAGTTTAATGACATGTTATGATTTTTATTTCTTCCCCCTACAATTATTCTCCAGTAGCCCAACATCAACGCAGGAGACGTCAGCTGGCGGGGTCCGGCTCGACCGGGTAAGGCGGAGTTTCAGGATACATCCGCCGGAGTTCGCTTCAAGGGCTGAAGCGCCTTACAGCGGATACCCCATGTACTACAGTACGTAAGTACGCTGTGCCTGGCTTCCTCGCTCTCTTGGTCGCTGTCTCTCGGTCGGTGCCTAGCAGTCGGAGTCGGAGTCGCCGCCCCCACGTACGCCACGATAAGGTACAAGTAAGTAGGTACTTATTTACCTGCCAAAACACGCTTTTACCTGAACTTGCCTAGTCACTAACGATAGGATAAGTACGCGACATTACGTACTTAAGCTGCTAACGGAATATAATTATAGATATAAATTGGAGCAAGAAAATAGATCAGTACGAATAGGATTAGATTCTATTACTAGTAAAGAAGAGTTTGAATTTAGTTTTACTTAATTTATCGTTTCTTTTCGAGGCCGCTGGGTCGCTTGACGTACGTTGGCACCAGCACTCCCAAGCTTCAGGCTAAGCGTAATTTAGTTAAGTTTTACTTAATTTATCGTTTCTTTTCGAGGCCCGCTGGGTCGCTTGACGTACGTTGGCACCAGCGCTCCTGAGCTTCAGGCTAAGCGTAATTTAATTTAGTTTTACTTAATTGTCGTTTCTTTTCGAGGTCGTTGGGTCGCTTGACGTACGTACGATGGCACCAGCGTTCCTGAATTTTGGACTAGGATTGAACGTAGTTTAGTGTTTATATTTAATTTAATTTAGTTTATCGTTTCTTTTCGAGGCCGCTGGGTCGCTTGACGTACGTTGGCACCAGTGTTCCTGAACTTCGGACTAGGCGTAATTTAATTTAATTTTACTTAGTTTATCGTTTCTTTTCGAGGCCGCTGGGTCGCTTGGACGTACGTTGGCACCAGCGTTCCTGAGCTTCGGGCTAGGCGTAATTTAATTTAGTTTTACTTAGTTTATCGTTTCTTTTCGAGGCCGCTGGGTCGCTTGACGTACGTTGGCACCAGCGTTCCTTAGTTTCGAGTTCTAGTCGAGCTAGGCGTGAATTTGAGTGAATTAGTGTTCGCATTTAGTTTTTTATTTAGTTCATCGATTCTTTTCGAGGCCGCTGGGTCGCTTGACGTACGTTGGCACCAGCGTTCCTTAGTTTCGAGCTCTAGGCGAGCTAGGCGCGATTTTGAGCTAGCCAGTGTTTACATTTAGTTTTTATTTAGTTTATCGTTTCTTTTCGAGGCCGCTGGGTCGCTTGACGTACGTTGGCACTAGCGTTCCTTAGTTTCGAGCTCTAGGCGAGCTAGGCGCGATTTTGAGCTAGCAAGTGTTTACATTTAGTTTATATTTTGTTTATCGTTTCTTTTCGAGGCCGCTGGGTCGCTTGACGTACGTTGGCACCAGCGTTCCTTACTTTCGAGCACTAGTCGAGCTATGTGTGATTTTCGAGCGAACTAGTGGTCGCATTTAGATTTATTTAGCTAGCATTTCTTTTTTTTAGCCGCTGGGTCGCTTGAACGTAAGTTGGCTCCAGCGTTCCTCGTTTTTCGAGCTTCAGTTGAACTATTAACTGTCGTATTAGGGGACGTTTAGGTGGTGGAAACAGTCATCCTAAAGCAAATGCTGACGCCTTCCCTTTATTCCCTTTCGTTTCCGAGTCTGCGATGATGAAAGCATGTTGATCCGTTGATCATCGGTGCTGTATTTGCTTCGGCTTTTGGTTTTACATTAATTCGGTTCTGAGCTGAACTTGGAAACTACCTCTCCCTTTCGAACCCTGGATTTTACCCCTCTCGACTGTTCTATCCGGTGTCTTAGGGTTATATATTTTTATAAACTATCCCTGACCCGATTAAACGTTATAAATTTGGCGCCCGAACAGGGACGAAATTAAACGATAGTTTTCTGAAAATTTAATTTAGTTTTCTGATTATTTAAGGAAATTAGTTTAAAATGTTTGAAAACGTTAAATTTTGCAAGTTCTTTGCAGTTTTACGCTGGCTGTTGGGAGTATTTTATATCTTGCCAACCTCAAACAAAAGGGTCGATTTAGATAAGGCTAACGATACTAAGGGTGATAAAGATACCCCTGTACCATTGTCAACAGAAACTCGACCTTCGGCCACACTTAATGTCCCCACTAGGCAACCGGAAACAATAAAAGATAAATCCCCAACGGAAAATGACCCATATGTTGGATGGGTCTATCGCTTAGGACAAAACCCAACTACGTACCGAATTATTAAAATACAATCTTGATAGTGAGGGAAAAGTTGACGAATTAAGAAAACGATACGTAGCATATTTAACGGTCGGATAAATTAACGACTTCAGAGCGCGAGGTCGAGAACGAAAATAATAGGATGGACTATGCGGGCGTCTTAGAAGGCATTTCCGTATCTCACACCCACAGGGTACTGAGCAGCAACGAGCAAAACGAAAGCATGGCTCTTCGTGAAATTCTTGGACTCCCTCCTAACGCTGACAGCAAAACTCTAAGGGAAATGATTTTATCGTTTAAAAACCACTAGAGAATCCCAGCCTTCAGCTAATGGCACGATGGGAACTCCGCACACAAACGTAGTACATAGCCACAAATCGATGTTACCGGACTATTCACTTCCGACGTACACACAAACGAATCCGGTCGGACTACAAAAACGACCAGGTTTGTTTCGATCTGCAGAATGACTCGCCTAACTTATGCAACCTAGTAAGGAAATGGAATCTTCGTTTTGACGGAGTGAAAGGACCGATTCTCGTTCCTAGAGAGATTGGATGAGCTACTCGACGCGTACGGCATTGAACGAAACGGACATCCTTACAGCCTTGCCAGAGATTTTCCAAAACTCTGCACTCCTGTGGTATAGAAACAACAAGGACTTATGGAACAATTATGTGGATTTTCGGAGGGACTTTGAAACACAGTTTCTTCCTCCTGGATACAAGCAAAATCTTGACGACGAGATCCGGAAGCGTACACAAGGTCAAGAGGAGCAATTTAAAGACTTTGTCGTGGCTTTAATGACATTAATGCGCAGAAGGGGGTCGTTAACACTAGACGAAAAACTCAATATTTTATATTCAAACATGCGTCCCGAGTATAAACTTACGATGAAACGGCAAGAATGTAGGACCATATCGGATATGATTCACCAGGCTGAGCAGTATGAAGAATATTTGAGGGCCCGAAACACTTACCGGCCTCCTCCACTGCCATCACTCGCCCTAGTGCCAGAGACGGCATACTGTGCAAAGAAGAAGTTTGATAAATCTCACGAAGCGTCTGTGGTTAGCGAGAACGGCGTTACAAAGACAAAACCCGCTCAAATAGAAAACAAAATGAGTTGCACCATTCATGGCGAGGCGAACCACACGCAAAGACGGACGACAGAAACCAAAATTGTCAAACCTAACGTTCAAAAAAGATAAACGTGAGCTTAACGTGAGGTTCCAAACCCCAGTTAACACGGTGAGGCGTATACGCGACGGACACCATATGTTGGAACTGCGAAAGAAGGGGGCATTTTTTTCGAGAATGCCAGAGGCCCAAGACCTTGAGGTGTTTTTATTGTAAGCGACAAGGTATAGCAACTACCGCTTGCAATTGCCAGACGGGAAACGGTCGGTGGACTCAGCCGAGAAGGGGTCACCTGAGTCCCAACCGAAGAAATTAAGAACGACCCCAGAAGACTGGCAGAGTTGGCTTCGCACAATAGCGAATTTTTCTGGATCAGTACAGAGCAGCAGAAACATGGACAGCAGACCACACATCGAAATAGAAATCTACGGTAGCATATTTTCTGCTCTAATAGATTACTGGAGCAACGATTTCAATGGTGGGAAAGAGACTAGCTGAGCATTTGCGAAGAAACGGAAATGTACCATTTACACGCCCGATGAAAATCCGGATGGCTGATGGCTCACAGACATCGTTAGAAGAATATTATACGTTCGAAGGCTTGATCTCCTATAGAGATACGACACATACGTTCGAAGCACTTTGCGTGCCGTCACTTACTTCGGACCTGATAGTTGGTGTCGATTCGATCGAATCGTTGGGGTTGCTGACATATGATTTCCCTCCCCAGACGCGACACGAACGTAATATCTTCTTACAGAAGAGTGATGTAGGGGATGTTAGCGGATTGAACCAGCTATCAGAAGATGAACAAGAGGTCTTAGAAAAATTTCTAACAGAGGAGTTGCCTAAATTCGATGATGTTACGGGTAAAACAACACTAGTTAAACACAAGATTCGCCTGATCGATAATACAACCTATTAAACAAAGGTACTATACGAGAAATCCGGCAATGCAGGCTGTACTAGAAAAAGAGTTAGAGCGTATGATCGAAGCTGAAGTGATCGAACCGTCTTCGAGTCCGTGGAGCTCACCGATTGTACTTACCAAAAAACCATCTGGTGCATACAGAGTATGTATCGATTTTCGGCGTCTAAATGCAGTCACGGTGAAGGATGCTTACCCCTTGCCACAAATCAACCCCATTCTAGAAAAACTCAAGGAAGCCCGCTATATTTCGACCATCGACCTCAAAGACGGATATTGGCAGGTCCCTTTATCAGAGGAAAGTCGGCCGCTGACAGCATTCACTGTACCTGGAAAAGGATTGTTCCAATTTCGCGTCATGCCATTTGGTTTGCATTCGGCTGGGGCTACCTTCCAGCGCCTCTTGGACACCGTTATAGGACCAGAATTGGAACCTAAAGTGTTTGCCTATCTGGATGACCAGGTTATCGTGAGCCCTAACTTTGAGGCTCATCTAGAGCTTCTTCAAGAGGTTTTTCAACGACTAAGAAGAGCAGGTCTGAAACTTAACCCTGCCAAATGTCACTTCTGCAAACTTGAACTGAAGTATTTGGGTCACGTTGTAAACGACAGGGGCATTAAGACAGATCCAGAGAAAGTTCGAGCCATTGTAGAATTTCCTAGGCCGTCCAATTTGAAAACTCTAAGAGGCTTCCTTGGTATGGCCTCGTGGTATCGGAGGTTTGTCCCCAACTTCGCATCTCTGACCACCCCCCTCACGAGACTGTTGAAGAAAGATACTAGGTGGCAATGGACGGAAGAACAGGAGAGTTCATTCAAGACTCTTAAGGAAAAATTAACGACTACGCCTATCCTAGCCTGTCCTGATTTTGGACAAACGTTTGTTTTAAGAGTGGACGCCTCGGGCGACGGCCTTGGAGCATCGTTAACACAAACACAGAACGGAAAAGATGTTGTGATTGCGTACGGTAGCAGATTGTTGACGGGAAATGAACGCAAATTCTCAGTCACAGAAAAAGAATGTTTAGCGCTAGTCTGGGCCGTAAAAAAATTTCGCCCATACCTAGAGGGGATATCACTTTATCGCAGAATCGGACCATCAGGCTTTGAGATGGTTACAAAAGTTAGAGACTCCTTCTGGTCGGCTGGCCCGCTGGGTGTTGGAACTCCAGCAACACGATATGGAGATACGATACCGAAAAGGAGCCCTAAACAAAGTGGCTGACGCTCTGTCTCGGAACCCGGTATATGAGCAACAAATTGAGCATATAGGATCATTTACGGCTGAAAATTGTCCAGCTCAGAAAAGAAGGCAGGTAAACGGAAGACCACGTCAGGAAGAAATTAACGGATGAATCCAATGATGTAGTGATGGTTGATAGGAACCTATGGTATAAAAGGACTATACAAGATGGCCACAAAGGGTGACTCAAATCTAATTATAAAAGATGGGAACCTCTATCGTCGAATAGTAGTAAAAAGGAAATAACGGACGCAGACAAGCCCACTGGAAAATGTGCGTTCGCGAAGAAGACCGCCCGAGAGTACTGCAAGAAAACCACGACATTGAAACTGCAGGTCATTTGGGTGTTAGAAAAACCGCCTTAAAGCTCTCCCAATGTTATTTACTGGCCAGGTTGGTTTCGTGATGTAAAGGCATACGTAAAAAAATGTCTGATATGTCAACGATATAAGGTTGAACAAACGAAGCCCGCCGGGAAGATGTATTTTTCGTAAGCCACAAGGTCCGTGGTACACGGTTACCGCAGATATAGTGGGCCCCTTACCACGATCGAAGAAAGGAAATCGGTTTATATTAGTATGTCAAGATTACTACAGCAAGTGGTTAGAATTTAGTCCACTTAGATCGGCCACGGCAGCTAATGTGGTAAAGAATTTCAAAGAGATGATTTTGTTAAGATACGGTGCACCCAGCGTTTTAATAACCGATAATGGGGTCACAATTTGTTTCGAAAATTTTTCGGGATCTTTGTAGGGACTGGAACGTCGACTGTCAACTGACGGCCCCTTATAGTCCTCAGAGCAATCCAGTAGAACGTTTCTAACCGCGTCATCAAAACCTTGATATCGCAATTCGTCGGTGAGGACCACCGATTGTGGGATGCTAAACTAAGTGAGTTTAGATATGCATTAAACACAGCGAACCACGAATCAACAAACTTCACGCCAGCCATGCTTAACTTTGGACGCGAGCTGCTGAGACTACCTAGAGCAATATGTGGACCTGCGTTTGAGTACTCCGGCGACCAGGAAACGACTACACGAGAAGAACGACACGAACAACGAATGGAAGAATTTACAAGGATTTATCAAAGCTGTCATCGCAATTTAGCCCGTGCCTTCCAGAGGCAGTCTCGATATTATGACCTCAGACGACGAGATCATAACCTCCGTGTTGGACAGTTGGTCTGGAAAAGACATCACAACCCTGTCCTTCAGCTCCCTGACGCGTATGCATCGAAGCTAGCGCCCCGTTTTGTAGGCCCTTTCGAAGTAATTAGGTTTTAAAGGCCCAAATATCGTCGAGTTGAAAGACCGTTCGACAAACAAGACTCAAACGGCACACGTAAAAACGTATACGGAAATCCAACTGATGGAAATCGATCTGAAGTTTAAGTTTTTCAGAGAAATCGAAAGTTTAACTTTTTTCTCATTTTGTTTCCCGAAGTGGGTGGGGGATGTAAACATGTCATTTTTATAGGGGGTTTAAATAAGGGCATTTCTTATTTTTTTGAGAGGAAAATATGTTTTTTTAGTTTAATGACATGTTATGATTTTTTATTTCTTCCCCCTACAATTATTCTCCAGTAGCCCAACATCAACGCAGGGAGACGTCAGCTGGCGGGGTTCCGGCTCGACCGGGTAAGGCGGAGTTTCAGGATACATCCGTCGGAGTTCGCTTTCAAGGGCTGAAGCGCCTTACAGCGGATACCCCAATGTACTACATGTACGTAAGTACGCTGTGCCTGGCTTCCTCGCTCTCTCGGTCGCTGTCTCTCGGTCGGTGCCTAGCAGTCTCGGAGTCGGAGTCGCCGCCCCCCACGTACGCCACGATAAGGTACAAGTAAGTAGGTACTTATTTTACCTGCCAAAACACGCTTTTACCTGAACTTGCCTAGTCACTAAACGATAGGATAAGTACGCGGACATTACGTACTTAAGCTGCTAAACGGAATATAATTATAGATATAAATTGTAGCAAGAAAATAGATCAGTACGAATAGGATTAGATTCTATTACTAGTAAAGAAGAGTTTTGAATTTAGTTTTACTTAATTTTATCGTTTCTTTTCGAGGCCGCTGGGTCGCTTGACGTTACGTTGGCACCAGGCACTCTCCCGAGCTTCAGGCTAAGCGTAATTTAGTTAAGTTTTACTTAATTTATCGTTTTCTTTTCGAGGCCGCTGGGTCGCTTGACGTACGTTTGGCACCAGCGTTCCATTAGTTTCGAGTTCTAGTCGAGCTAGGCGTGAATTTGAGTGAATTAGTGTTCGCATTTAGTTTTTATTTAGTTCAATCGATTCTTTTCGAGGCCGCTGGGTCGCTTTGACGTACGTTGGCACCAGCGTTCCTTAGTTTCTGAGCTCTAGGCGAGCTAGGCGGCGATTTTGAGCTAGCCAGTGTTTACATTTAGTGTTTATTTAGTTTATCGTTTCTTTTCGAGGCCGCTGGGTCGCTTGACGTACGTTGGCACTAGCGTTCCTTAGTTTTCGAGCTCTAGGCGAGCTAGGCGCGATTTTGAGCTAGCAAGTGTTTACATTTAGTTTATATTTTTGTTTATCGTTTCTTTTCGAGGCCGCTGGGTCCGCTTGACGTACGTTGGCACCAGCGTTCCTTACTTTCGAGCACTAGTCGAGCTATGTGTGATTTCGAGCGAACTAGTGGTCGCATTTAGATTTATTTAGCTAGCATTTCTTTTTTTTAGCCGCTGGGTCGCTTGACGTAAGTTGGCTCCAGCGTTCCTCGTTTTCGAGCTTCAGTTGAACTAACAACTGACGTATTACGGGACGTTTAGGTGGTGGAACAGTCCATCCTAAAGCAAGTGCTGACGCCTTCCCTTTATTCCCTTTCGTTTCCGAGTCTGCGATGATGAAAGCATGTTGATCCGTTGATCATCGGTGCTGTATTTGCTTCGGCTTTTGGTTTTACATTAATTCGGTTCTGAGCTGAACTTGGAAACTACCTCTCCCTTTCGAACCCTGGATTTTACCCCTCTCGACTGTTCTATCCGGTGTCTTAGGGTTATATATTTTTATAAACTATCCCTGACCCGATTAAACGTTATATACTTTAAGTATGCACAAGTCTCATGTAAACAAATGAAATTTTTATCTCTTCAATGCAAACTAAAATAATCTGTGTATGAGACTTAAAATGTCCTCATGAACGAAGATTAAAAGGCAATGGTAAGAATGCCGATGTTAAGTAGTATAATGTTCAAAACCGGTTAAGGTATTCTTCATCAGAAAAAGTAGGTGCGTTCTCTACTACTTAATTTAAAATAATTGTATTAAGGGTAAAATTTCCAATAATGCAATACCGAACCTTATTTTCAGGCTGGGCCTCAACTTGGTTGTAGCTGCTTTCATATGGGCTATTCCTTATATGATAGTAAACAATGAGATCCCTCTCTACTTTTACGGTTTGATGATGCTGGTCTACGGGCTTGTGTCGGTGAGTACGTTTTATAATTACTTCAAGTAGAATTAAGCTGTTGGTACACCTGTTTAGTATGCTATAATAGTACTGTAGCGTGCAATTTGTTATCTTATAATATACCTTA
>NW_025785274.1:0-19673 GCF_021130785.1 Homalodisca vitripennis | reverse complement strand
TCTTCTAAGAGCAGAAACATTCTTTTTGAGCCTCCTCCAGCTTGGCTTCCAGCTTGACTTTGCTCTCAGCCTCAGTCCGCTCGAAGCTGGCTTTGATCATCTCCAGGTTGGCCATCAGCATAGCCTGCCCACTGGCCTGTCGCTTTGTCGCCTCCCCGTTCCCGCACTACTAGCCGAGCCTCAGACTCCTTCAACAGCTGTCATCCAACATTACTATTTTTTAGTCTTATACAGCAATTGAAATAAGACCAAATTTAGTTAAGTAATTCAAAACCATAAAAAAATGATTTAATAAGAACCTTCAATAAAAACTTATCTCAATTTTTGGATTTTATCGTTCTATTGGTTCTGTGCCATCTTGTTTATGTGTTTACTTTTATTAGTTTGGGTAAACAGCTCTTAGTACCTTCACTGCAGCTTTGTACTGAGTGATCTTGAGTATTCTCACTCTGATTTCATGCCCCGAGACATCTGCCAAAGTCAACGTGTTAAGCAAAAATATTAACCCTGTTTTGTGTTGTGTGTTACTAGTGCAGAGATTAAGTTATTGGATAAGTATAAAGGCTATGCTAATATAAATTAAGTGAATATAGTATTTTCAAAGGCTAGGATTATTGTATGACAATAAAACTAAAGTAAGGCTTCATAAGCACACTTACCTGATATTCTCGCCGTAAATGTTCTAATCCAACTTCAGCTCTGGACAATTTAGCATTTGCTGCCACACATTCCTGGAAAAGAGGTATGTTTTAATAAGCTGCAAATAAACTTACTAGTAGTGAGTGACAGGTGGAATTGTTTTTGAGGTTAGATCACGTTAAGGAAACATAATCTCCACATCATGTTTTTATCAAGTTTGGATCTAATTACATTATTTTTAAACAATTGTATGTATTAATGTTATTAAATAACATTTATCTAATAAATACCCAGAAAACCTTATTTTGGTAAAAATATCTAACCCAATATTTGTAGTATTATTAATGATTATTTCGTACATTTGAATGTACAATAACATTTGATATTGTACCATTCATTTATATTAGAAGTTAACATACAACCAAATATTGCAGATTTAATAAAATTGGTTGAAAAGTAATCAGTAAAATTGATAAAGAATAATATATGTTTATGGAAATAACACAATAAATTTGAACTTTTATTAGTCTCAATCTCAATTAAATTACTTTAATTTTTGTAATGCAAAAATACAGTACATAAAACAAACATAATTTCCAACTTAGTTATGACCACTATGAAGAGTTGTGGTCTTGTTTATTTTCTCTTCTATTTTACTCGCTCTTTTTTATTTTAAAATCTACAAGGAATTATAAAATATTCTAATATTAAATTTTTTATTGAAATTATAGCTTAGTTTATTTACGGACATAAAATTAAAATAAACATTGACAAAAACGGTTTGATTACAAACTCCTTATATATCTATTTGGACAAAATCCTGCATTTTAAGCCACATTAATTGGAAGAAATTGGAAGCACAAGTATACCCTGAATGAGAGTGAAAAGGGTTGTCACTTACACCAGTTGTGTTGTAGTTGCGGACATATTACATCAATTACATAACCATGTATTGGCATTAAGTTATGCCATTTAGCAATTTGTATTGTGTAAGGGATCACAATAAAAGCACACGTCGGACACAAACTGTCTAAAAGTTGTGATGTGATGTTTGTAACTATATCACTTTGTGTTTGAGGTAATTATGTGATTTCATACTTCTTACATAGTTATACTTTACGAAATGTCTGACCAAAAATAATTAATAGCCATAAACCCTCAACAAATTGAACAGATATTTTTAAGAACTTAAATTGAATAGGATCAAAAACTTCAATGACTCACTAGTAGTGGGGTAATATCTGCTTTATCTATTACTATACAAATTAAATATCAATTACAGTTATCATTTAATAGGTCTCTGTTTCTAGAAACAAGACTTAGAACTTGGAACTCACATCTTTCATGTGGCTGATGGACTGCTCATATTTAGCAACGGTCACAGAATAGTTATTGTTCTTCTTCTCCAATGCTTGGATCTGTAATTTGTATGAGTCAGCATTGGCCTTGAGCACCTTGAATCTCTCTTCAGCCAACTCCGCCTTGGCCACACAACCTCTGTCTTGCTCACTGCCAGAGCCCGCAACTCATCCCTCGCCTTCTCCAGTGACTCGTTCAGCATCCGTTCATTGGTTGACCTCTCCTTCCTGTAGGTGTTGAAGTCTTCTTGTAGTTGTTTGCAACTCTTTTGTTTTCTCCTTCAACCTTTCCTCCAGCTATACGAAAAACAATACATACAATTTTGCAGAAAAATATCACAATGCACACACAGTACAAGTATGGATATCTTGGATGTTTCAAACTACTATTAAGACTGACACATTATGGATATCAGTAATTGAATACTGACAACAGACATTCATGTTTTAAATTCTATTCATTTTCTAATATTTAGCCAATACTGTCTTTTTATGTAAGATGAAGGATTAATATTGAGAGCCCATCTAAAAATCTGTAGAAGTCCTAAATATACTGTATCCAAAACCCATTCCACAAAATCCTAAAGAACAATATTGTATATCCTAAGTTAAAATTATTTACTATGAAAATTAAGATAATGAACTTTGATTGTAGAAATTGTTCAAACACAACAGAAAAACCACAATAAACGAATATGGATATCATGATACCACATTTGTACATACACAGAAAATGTTTTCAGGATGAAGTATATCAACGCCAACAAGTCTTTTTCTTCCAATAAAAAACACATTTTTATGTAACATTTTATTGCCACAAGGTAATGGAAACTCATGCATAAATGCAGTACTTCATGAATGGTTGTGCAACTCAAGGAGAGAGCAGATGTGGTCTTGCATGTATAGGCAAAAATATTCCAAAGTTACTTGTACAAACACAACCTAAAGTTTTAGAGCATTGTTTCTTGTACAATGTATATTTAACCCTTTGAGTGCCACAGTGTCGCTAATTTTGACGGTACGAAAAGTGCATAAAGTGCCAGCGTCGCCAATTTTGACGTTTCGTATTTCGATAATATTTTATATAGTACACATTTTGACCAAATAACCAGACAGCTGTATTCAATAGGTTCCAAACTATCAATAAATACGAGTTTTATGTTGTTTCTCTACTATTTTATCTGTGAAACTTATGTTGTTTGGGTACTTATCAAGAAGCCACTATTTTTGGACGAGTTTTCCTTATCGGGGACAAAATAAATTATAGTATTAAGAACAACTGACTTTATTTAACCTATTTTTGGAATTTACAAGTTATTACCACAATCAATTAAATCAAAAACTATAAGAACAACGTTTCATTATTCGAAAATGTCAGGTCATTCATTCGTGTGTTTATTTGGAGACGATTTGGAGATAGGAAGTATGACTCATCGAGTATTTTTAGATTCATTATGGAAGAAGGAACATATAATGAAGTTTATTTTGATCTCTGATAAGGAAAACTCGTTCCAAAAATAGTGGGCTGTGATAAGTACCTGTGCGATGATTCTGTCTTCCAGTCACGCGAACGTAGCGGACGAGAGAGTACCGTGTTGCGTAACGGCCTTCCTTGTTGTTTATGTGCCGATAACCAATCATTTGAGTAAATACAACATAAATAGTAACTTATACAGTATTTTACTGTATTTATTTCCAAAATTAATGTAGTGATTTGAGTTGTGTCCAAAGGAAAACCGTGAATTTTCAGTGTAAATATTATTAGGGTTATTATTTAGTAAATGTAAACTTTTATGTAAATATGTTAGCAAGTATTTGTTTCTACATTTACTAATCATATTTATTTGTGTTATATTGACGTTTTATTAGATTTATTGGGAAAAACTACATCATTACTAAGTAATGTCTAAACTCTGACAAATGAAGTACAGTTTATAAAATGTCGGTACCGGGCAGCATTTTGTTAATACATATAATGACATGTTTTTTAAATTATAGAATAAGATATTACACATGGGTTTTATTTAGAATCATATGGCCTTTATCATGGTATGAAGAAAAAAAAATCTTAAAAATACTGTATACACACAAATTAAGTTGAAACTTAACTTTTTATACAAAAGTAAAAATCTTTTTTTATAAATACTGAAATTTTTATATTTTTGTAAATCAAATTTTATTTGTAATGATATGTATCATATTCTGCATTTAATAAGAAAAAAAACAACAACAAAATGGTGGAAATCTGTTTGATAATTATTTTACAACAGGTTTTTTTCCCAAAAGCTTACAAATATGCGAAAAAACAGCGTGGCACTTTATGCATATGCCTTCGAAAAATACCCGTGGCACTCAAAGGGTTAAAAGATAGGGCTTTTAATAATGAGGCCAAATTAAGTACCATTTCAAGCTTGGCCTGTTGGGCTGGAGAAGTAGATTTGGCAGGAGTAAGAATGGTTCAGCTCTGGTGTGGACGGAACGGTAGCCCTGCCAGGCGACTGCTGTTGGTTCACTGAGTTCTCCAACTCTTCTACCTGCACACGTACATAGTAGCTACGTCCGTTTCTTTATATTAAGTTAACACATAAAACATACATTACAAAAAACACTACATTTAAAATCTCAAATTGAACTGTTAATGCATTTAGTGTATTGAAATTCCTACACATCAATAGAACTCACAATGTTCTTATTTGTGAGTGAGGCTCACAGTTTAATGTTATTGTCCAGCAACACAAGATATTTATATCTACAAAAATTTACAGTTTTAATTAGTTTCACTCTGAACACACAAAGTGGAATTCTGATATAACTATCTTGTTGTATGTACTAAGCTTCACAATTTATCAACTATGCTTCTAGCAACTATAAATATCACAATAAACAGGTGACGGTTTTCTACAGTACTGTATGAGCAAGAAAGTGATGTACATATAACACTTAACTACAACAAAGTTTCAAATTTATAGCAAAAAATAACATTAACACTTTTTGAAGTAATGTGTTATTATGTTTTGGTTAAAAATTTACAAACACTTTTGTAAAGTGTTTGATAAAGACAGCCTTGCTGTTATAAGGCCTCATGAAATAAAAAGTACTATTATTGGTTTGTTTGTGGTTTTGAAATGAGTGATATTTAAAAATTAAGTGACCAATATAAATAAGCTATTTCAAGATTATTAAAAGACATCTTAAAACAACAGACAAAAAGAGGCAATCATACAACACTTTAAATAAAACTATTAATTGTTATCTGTTTATCTCTTTGTCAGTCACAAGTTTGATTTTTTTGCTGTAATACTAAAGTAATCCATCAAGTGGTTACCTTGGCCTGAGGCAGTCCAGCCACCTGTTTGCTGGAAGAGAGTACGGTACATTTCCCGCTGACCTTTGATGACCTCCATTGCCTTGACATAGTGAACTTCTGACTCACTGAGAGAAATAATCCTCTGCTCTGCTAGCCGCAGCTTGCCCTCCAGCTGCTCCACCAGCTGTGAACCCTTCTCCTTCTCTGCCTGCTCTTGCTTCTCACTCAATTCCCGCACTACTGAAAGCAGCTTCTGGTTTGTCACCTGCAGCTCCTCGATATCCTTGAAAGTCACCAGATGTTTCGAGATCACCTGTGACATTCGTACAGTGATAACTTTGTATGACTATAAATAATTTACTTATATAAAGTAATTTCATGAAACTAAATCATTAACTAATTTTGAAAATGTTTGATAGACAAACAAAATACCTGAGAGGATGTTGTGAGTTCCCCGCTCACTCTCCCTGGAGATCTGGTCATCTCCACAGCATTTCCTCTTGATTCTTCCACTTCCTTTAGCAGGAAACATACCTGCCAAGAAGAGCAATTCATATATTTTATCAAAAGAAATAAACTTATTTTAATTTTAATTTGACACTTCTCCCTTGACCCTTTGATGTGGTTTAAGTTGTATGGTCGCAGCACCTCACAACTGCATTATGCGGTTTGACGTGCATATAACGCCAGTCATCTGTTTATCATGTGGTTCCATCTTGCATAAAAATCCCAAACTATTCAAATAATAATATGAGAACATTCTGGATAGAATAAGAAACATGTGTTACTGTTTTGTTTTTTTTCTCGTTATTTTATTTGCCTGGACATTTACGATATTCACAGTCTGTTGTCAGCTGACTGCAGTAATGGCGACATGATTAAACAAAACGGAGTGACTTGATTAGTGGGACATATTTGCTTGTGTTTTACGTAGTTGAACTTGATTGTTCATTATAAAATTGTTTGTGATTGTAATATGTGATTCTAATGGTGTAGTTAGTTGTAAAAATGACAGCACGAGATAATGAGCACTGGGTGGACTATGATTCTGACGATAGTATTAGTGTTGTGGCATCTGCAAGCTGCTTTTGAAGAACAAGACTGTAAACAAACTCAAATCCTCAATGAATACCTAACAAAGATTAAAGAATTGGAAAAAACAATAACACAACTAAGAAGAGAAATTAAGCAAAATGAAGTAATTGCAGACTGTACAACTGAAGAACACAGACCTTACAAGGAGTCAGACACTAATAGACACTTTTCAAAAAATCAACCAGAATCTTCTCTTGATATTACATTCCTGCTTCTAGAGATGGCTCAACTGAAATCCAAACAAGACATTTTAGAGCAAGAAGTAAAAAGATTGGAGACAGAGATGACTCAAAGTAAACAAGAAGTAACTTTGGAAGCAAACCGATCTCACCATACCCCATTCTCTAAAAATCCATAGCCTGTCTACACTTAAGAGAGCCAACACTCCCAATAAAAATATAAATAAAATAAAACTCTTAACGTCAAGAAAAACCACTTCAGCATATCACTACAGATGGCTAAGAGCAAATCAAAACAGCCCATACTCCACCCTGCCAAAAAGGCAGAAGAAACAAGTAATGGAGTAAATCCAGGTTTTAGTCAACAAAAAGGACAATGCTCCCTACCCATGCAACATCTGGAGAACGATCCAAAATATACTCCAAAGAAAACCTTAAAAAAACCCAAAGTGTTTGGAACTTTTAGAGTACACAAAGGACCTCCAATGACAGCAAAAAATTCGTGGAAAGCAATGACACTTTTTTAGACTTCTTCAACAAATACATAGGTGAATCTTCAACCGAAATCAAGAGAACAGCAGACACCTACATGAGAACAAATGACAGTACTAATACAATGTCTCAGAAGTCATCAAGTATTTTTTTAGAACAATGCCATCTAGCAAAAACCAAGGACTAGAAATAGCAAAAACTGGCAATGGAAGACAAACACACGACATCCTTAAAATTCTCCACCAAAAACACTGACAGAGTAGCCAACACAATTGATCATGTAAATGAACTTCTAATCAGTACTAAACCAGACATACTTATTCTTACAGAACATGGACTAAAACAACCGCTCCTGATTAACACACGACTTACTGGATATACACTAATCACATACTTCAGCAGGAAACATCACCAGAAGGGAGGGGTTGCAATATATGCCAGTGAAAACATCTCACTACACTCTGAGGCCATTGACATATCTGATCTTTGTAGAGAATTGACATTAGAAGGTGCTTTAGTAAAAATTAAGACAGAGCATACATGTGTTTATGTTCTGGGTATTTACAGAAACCAGGGAAATCTGGAAGAAGACCTTGAGATGATGTCGGAGATATTAAACAAAATACCGACATCAAAATACCCGGTGCTAATAATGGGAGATATAATATTTGACATTATAAAAAGTGGACCTGACGAAAAACACCTGTCGGAAATTCTCCTAAGTCATAACATGACACGACTGTCTCTTCCTCCTACTAGAATCACGCCTACATCAAAGACCTCCACAGATTGTGTCTGTATAAACCTGGACCATGAATACTTAAATGTGACGATCATTAATACAGCAATATCAGACCACACTGCCCAATTATGTACAATTAGAAACATAATGAAACACAAAGATCAGTCCTTGACTTCAGAAAATAGAATACTCAGTTCGAGAAACACCATGAACATGGGGAGTCTGCTAGACCTACAAGACTGGAAAATAGTTCTCGAGTCAGTCTCCGTAGATGAATCATATGAACATTTTTTGCAAGATTCTGACAAATGCTTTGGACATAACCTGCCCTGTCACCAAGTCAAAAAGGAAAAGAACAAAGCAAAAAGTTTCTGCAGACAGAGAGACAGTTCAACTGAAGAACATTTTCCTTGAGGCATTTGACAAATACAACCTGACAGGACGAGAAGAGGACAAGAACGATGCAATGGCAAAAAAGAAAGCATATGATCTGAAACTAAGAACTGTTAAACGACTAGAAGTAGCAAAGAGTATTGCCCTATCAAATGACAAACCAAAAACACTTTGGAAAATCATTAACAATGAAAGGAAGATGGGAGAAAGAAAAATGCTACCAACAACTTTGCATATAGAAGGACAGGAAGTAAATGAACCAGCTGCCGTTGCGAACCATCTAAACGATCACTTTGTCATGATTGCAGATAACACTCTAAAACAAAATGGGCAGATCAACACTACTCTCCCAGTTCCCCAAAACCAACATCACAACATACCAAGCCTTTTCTTGCACCCAACTACAGAACAGGAAGTAATCAGTGTAATTAACACATTCAAAGCAAAACCGTCTGCAGGGGTGGACGGAATATCAGCAAAAATCGTAAAAGCTTGCAAAGAACAAATCCAGCTACCACTAACTGACATTGCTAATAAGTCTTTTGCCCAAGGAAAAATTTCCAGAACTACTAAAAGTAGCAAAAGTCCTACCCAAAATTTAAGAAAGGTGATGTAACTGATGCAAACAACTACAGGCCCATCTCCCTTATCAGCACATTTTTCTAAGGTGATGGAGAAACTTGTCCTAGCCAGATTATTACAACATTTGCATCAACATAACCTGTTAAACAACAAACAGCATGGCTTTATGGCAGGAAAGTCAACATCTACAGCCATAGTTGACTTAGTCGAAACTATTATTAACCACTTAGAATCTGACAACATTCCTATGGCAATACTCCTTGACTACTCTAAAGCCTTCGACTGTCTGGACCATAATCAACTTCTGGGAAAGCTTAGGAACCTGGGTATTGAGGGGAAAGCAGCTGACTGGTTTGAGAGCTACCTTCTCAACAGAAAACAAATAGTAGAGGTTAAAACACATGGATAAAAGAACAATTCAGTCTGTGAAATCAAAAACCCAGACTACAACAAGAGGTGTGCCACACGGTTCTGTACTGGGACCAGTCTTGTTCATTTTATTCACGAATGACTTCTCTTCATGTGTACAAAGCCACTGTACACCACTTATGTATGCTGATGACACGGTGTTACTGCTAGGTAATAAAAATCCAAATATTATAGCAACCACTGCCACCACAGCTTTAAACACAGCAATTAACTATTGTAAACAGAACAGCTTAGTTGTAAACCAATCAAAGACAAAACAATTTTTTGGAAATAAAAAACAAACAGTGACAAGACTGCCAGACCTGGAAATTATTGACAGCACCACCTACCTTGGCATCACACTCGACGAACATCTAAATTGGACACCTCATGTGGATAACCTCGGTAGGAAATTAAGCACAGGAATCTACGTCATAAGAAGAATTAAGACCATTAGTGATCTCAACACTGCCAAAATAGTCTACTACTCTCTTTTTGAGACGCATCTTCGATATGGGCTATTGGTCTGGGGAAACTCATCCAAGACAAATGTGCAACGTGTACTTATTCAACAAAAGAGAGCTATAAGGACACTTTGTGATCTATCACCCAGAGAATCCTGTAGGGAAAAGTTCAAGGAGCTCAAAATCCTAACTATAGTGAATTTGTACATACTTGAGACCATAACATATGCTAGAACAAAGACTCTGAACCCTCAAGACTGGATCACAACTGCACACATACAACACCCGACATGCAACAAACTACTGCCTCCCTGTACACCGCCTGACCAAATATGAAGAGAAGCCAAGCTACATGGGATCCAAACTTTGGAACCATCTTCCAGCAGCAGTGAAGGGGACAGATGACCAGCACCTGAGACAACGGCTTGGCAACTGGCTAAAAAAACATCCATTTTATTCTCTTGATGAGTTTTTTGTTCTTGATTCAAATCATGTTTAATCACTTGACAATGTACATTTTTATGAATTTAATCCACATGTTATATTTGACGCAAAACTGTTCTTGAAGAATATGTTAATAAAGAATATTGTATTGTATGTATTGTTGATATTGACTATGCTCAGATGCCAGGAACACCAAATTGTAAGGAAAGTGATGAAGATAAAATTATTGGCTGCTCTTCATCTAGGCCTACATGACTTCAACAATCAAGTACCATTATTTATGGATGTTGACTATGGCAATGTTAGTTTTACTAACTAGGCCTACTCAAAACAAGTTTGACCAAGTTAGGCCTACTGGACTTTATAATGGAAACATTGGCTTAGAGTTAGGGCAAGGGAATACCATAGAAAGAGAGACATCATTTAGGCCATAACATGCCTAGTCATATAAGTAACCCTAGAAATAAAAAAGAGGTGAAATAGGCCTAAAGAAAAAGAAACAGAAATTGTATGGGAAAGTATGGATGGGTATGGTGTGACATATGTGGGGAAAAGGGAAAATTTAACTGGAAATGGAGGTCCAAAAGTTCCAGTTAAAAATAATGTAAATATTTTTTATGTTCTATACTTTATATTTTTTCTGTTTTTTATGTTTCTTCTGTTTTATGTTCTTATCATCAGCTAATTCAAAAGATTGCTGACCACACTAAGCTGTATGCTTCAGAGCAGAGGGCAAAGAGAGTGTTTTGTATTTGGTAGGAGGCCTCAGGAGTGGGCTTGGGCTCCTATTACTGTTGATGAACTTGTAATGTATTTTTTGGTAGTGTTATGCTAATGGGCATTGTAAAAAAAACCTTCTCAAAAGTCTTATTATTCCAAGAACTCCCTACTAGACAGCTCTATTTTCCCCAGCACAATGCCTCTTGAGAGACTTGAACTTATATCTAAATATTTACATTTTTGTGACACAAATGAATTCAATTTACCCTAAGGATCCAAAAAGTTGTTGAAAAATCAAATTATTACTCATCATCTAAATGACAAAATTTAAAACATCATACGAGTTGAGTCAAAATGTTTCTATTGATGAATCTCAAAACTCTTTGAAAGGGAAGACTTCAAACAATACATACAGCTAAAAGCTTCAAAATTTGGAATTAAAACTTTTGAGTTGTGAATCATCTATAGGTTTCACATGGTCTTTCCTTGTATAAACTGGTAAGGATGATATCTTTACATGCCCGATCATACCGCAAAGTACACTGAAATCTACTGCAATAGTTCTGACACTGTTAAACCCTATTCTCGAAAAATGACACACTGTATGGGTGGATAACTGGTATAATTCACCAGATCTGTCCCAAGTACTAAAACCTAAAAAAAACTGACACATGTGGAATTTAAAAATTAAATAGAAAAATGTACCAGAGGAAGTGAAAAAGGCAAATTTAGAGCAGGTCAAATAACTGCTAACTACTGAGGTCCAGTCATGGTAATAAAATGGAAGGATAAACGACATGTGTCTCTTATTTCAATCACACGACATTGTTAAAAAACAAAATACATTCAGACATTCAAGAATGTAAGCCGGTAAAATTTTAATCTAGTTTGTAGAATATGCATTCAGGTTAGTTATTACCTGAAGAAGAGATCAGATTGCAGATCTCGAAACATAGTGTTACTGATTTATTGTTTCACTGAACAATGGCAAATGTCCAGAAAAATCCTGTTTTCTTCAGGTAATAAATATGTTTTACAATAAAAGAATGAATATGCATTCACAATACAATTCTTTATATGTATTTTTGTGAAAAAAATCATTGAGTATTTAACCAAAATTAGCTAAAATATTACATTTTTACTAAACATCAAACTTATCGTACTAGATTTGTTCAAAAAAGAAATGCTGCAGGGGTTATAATGTACACTATAAGTACCGCATCAAAGGGTTAATGTTAAAATTATAATCCAATAGTCTGAGAAACTCTTTGTAGGAAGTGAAATCTGTCAATAATCAACAACTTCTCTGACACAATAAGTGCAGATATCTCCGACAAGATAACGCATTTTATATCCTAAATGATTTTGCTAATTACATGTTGGGTAAAACAATATTGTATACTAATAATGTTACTGGATATCGGAAAATTAAAACTTCTCAAGCAAATTATTAATAATATTAAAAGTATCTAACTAACTAAAAATAAATCAATTCAAAAGTGAATTTCAATTTAAAAATTTCAAAATAGATGAAAACTTCATGCCCATATGTCCATAAAGTTGATACCACATGTCCATAATGACTAATAACTTGATCAAGAAACACCAGCTGTAGGTAGTAAGTCAGCTTGGTTGATACAATTGGACTGTAGTTGCCTTATATTGACATATGCAGAAAATGCATTGCTCTGCATTCAATTAATAAAAGACGAGACAATGATTACTTACTTAATTGATTACTTTGTTCACTATTATGCAGTGTTGCCTTTGATGAATTTGACCAAACTATAAACGCACATGCTCATAATTTGCATCTCATCTGATTAGATATGTATGGTAAGTGTATTTCAATATAACTGATTGGTTTCGCTCATTCATATTTTCAGTCTGAGGTATTACTTGAAGTTTATCCATTAAAAATATTTTAATTAATTATAAATCATCCTCCGATGATGTCATTATATACGCTCAATAGAGATTTGAAAATTATAAACTGCTCTTAAGTCGAGTTGCGAGAAGACTTTTGGGAAAGAAGGTAGTAATGTAATGCCAAACTTATAAGTTGATATCTATTCAGGATTGGACTGGATTAAAAAAAGAAATTAATTTTGACATAGGTCAACCACATTGTTCACAAGTTGATAGAAAGGCACTTTTCAAAAATCATTATAACAAATTGAAGGGAACACATAATTGAGAACGTTATTACTGTAAATTAGTTAAATTATTTAATTAATACTGTGGGGCATATATAATCTCTAGACTAATAATAATGGTGCATGTAAAATTTAAGACTGATAAATAATTAAAATTTTGTGATATGAAATACTAATGCTGGGTTTGGGGAAAATTAACCGACTGCAAGAAAAACTAAATAACAATGCTGTTTTGTTTTGTCTGGGAATTACTGGGACAAAATATAACTAACATAAGTTAAATATTAAATCTACATATAATTTTGGTTACACAGTAATATTTTTTAATACAATAAATAAGATAGTAAAAAAGAATTCACCCTAAGAGCTACAGGAAAAACTTCAATAATTCATGCTACAGCCCAATAGTTGGCAATTACACAGATATCTACAACAGCAGATAGTTTAACAAATTCACTGTTTAGGGTATACTCGCACACTCTGCTTGCTTGAAGTAACACAGCTCAGTAAGATTGTAGGTGTGGAGGGGGAAGTTATATATACTTGAGCGGTGTAGAATGAGTTCATTGTTTATTGTATTATTGACCGGCTCTTGAGTGTTAACAAATTGTTGTGTATTTGTGGTAAAATTAGGTCAGCCTATGATGCAAATAATAGGTGTGATCATTGATTTTATTTGTGGAAATTTGCAGTGCACAATGTACACTGGCAACTCTATGAAGTTTGCTGGCTTCAGTGCTCAAGGTCAGTGTACCCCAGACTGGTAAACGTTATTTCCTCCATTGACACTAATGATGAAGAATTATCTCCTACATCAAATATGAAGTACTACAAATTGTAACAACTAAGTCCATTCTTGAATTGTTTCATATTTATAAAATTTAAAAAAATATTTTCTTAGTTAAGCCAGTGTTAAAAATTATTATTTTTCTGTACGTCATAATGATTTAAACCATTAAAATTTAACTGAGCTAGTTCTCATTTTAATACAAACCTGACGACCCAGATCGGAGAGAGTCTCTTGAAGCCTTTTATTTTCCCTCTTGAAATGTGCTGCTACTTTTTCAGCTTCCAGGTTTGGCAGACCTTAGTCTTGAAGTCTCCACTTCCATCTCATCCATTCTAGATGTCAGACTCTCTACTGTTGTCATTGCATAATCATAATCTTCTCGTTGTTTCTTTAGAAGTGGAGCTTTTTGCTCGATTTCCTGCAAAAATACAAATAGAATTTTACCTATTACTCTAGAAATGTATACAAAAATAAAAAAATTGTATGGACAAATAATATTATTATTAAAACCCTTGCATTTAAAAGAAATACAGTGTGGACTTTAGAACATACTCAACTCAAATTCCAGGCAAACTTGTAGACTTTGTTGTTATTTCTCTCCCAATTTAAATAACTTGCACTGATTTAGTTCTTAAACTTTTTAAAACCCATTAAATAATGAAACAGTACTTTTACTAACATTAAAAAATGGACATGAGGTGTTTCTCAAATGACTGATTAAATTTTAAACAGTTTTGGGTTAGTAAAGTTAAAATTAAAAAACTCATCAGTGTATTTTGTTACATTAACCTAAGTTGCAAACTCTAGACATCTTTGAAACGGCTGTCATTTTTGACTCGGTTATCCGTATTAAGATCAGGTTTGCGGCTCTGTACTCTACTAATATAGACCTATAATTTGATATGCATATCAACCTATGCTTACATTTAAGATTTTCTTCTGACTCCTAGCGGGCCGCCCCCCTGAGGAAGTAGCAGATCACTGAATATGTGATAAAATAGATTTTTATGTCCAGTAACTTTGTGTAAGGTCTTGTAGCTCTATTTTAAATATTTTGAAAAATATTTAACCGACCCGGGACTTTTTTGGACCCAAACTCTTGCCATCTTTGAACAGCTGTCATTTTTGACTCGGTTATCCGTTTGAGGTCGGGTTTGTGGCTCTGTACTCTACTAATAAAGACCTTTTATTTGATATGCATATCAACCTATGCTTACATTTAAAATTTTCTTCTGACTCCTAGCGGGCCACCCCTCTGATGAAGTAGCGGATCACTGAATATGTGATAAAATAAGATTTTTATGTCCAGTAAACTTTGTGTAAGGTTTTGTAGCTCTATTTTAAATATTTTGAAAAATATTTAACCGACCCGGGACTTTTTGGACACCCTGTTTAATGCTCAATGGGTTGTATTGTAACTGGCCACATAGAAACAGGTGATTGTGTAAGGCCAGATGATTGTGCCCTATTCGGAGAGCCAATTTAAGATAACCCTCTAGATGGCATTGACATCATGTGATCTAATGTGGGTTGTTGTGGTGCCACTCTCACAGCATTCTTAAATGTGAATTATGCTAGCATAGATATCGATCGGTGTAAAGTCGTTTTGGGCCGAGCACATGGCGTCTTTGCCCACCCCTTCCTCTAAATGACTATTTAACAACTAATTCATACACAAAATGAGGATTATTTCTAGGACCCCCCTTAGTCCACTTTAAAATGTTGAATATGGGTTTTCCATGTAATTTTCCATCCTCCCACTCAATGCCAAGTGACTCTGAGTGTGAACTGTGTTTGCACCCCATCTGTAAATATGCCCCTAGACAGTGTGTCGACCCGGTAACAACCCGTTTGTGAGGATAAAACATTCCCGAACTATGCTGTGCTGTGTGATTACAAATGAAGACAACTTCAGTGAGAGGTATCAGCCATTTATTTAAACCTTTTTTTCTATATGTACACCTCCCCTTCTCCTAGCCACAAAGTATTTAAATTTGATTATAAAGTGAAATTAATTTAGACTATATCTCTACAAATCAGTTTAAATCATAAGTTATTACAGTCCAATTTTTTTAACCGTAGACTCGAGCTGGGAGAGCGGTGGTAGGCGAGGGGTGCGGTGCGGGAGGATTGTAAAGGGCTTTCTGCAAACGTACGCTCAAGGTCACGCGCTTGTGACTAGCGGGATGGATGCGAATAGACGGTCGGACCTCTCATCGACTGTCAGTAAAGTTATATACCGTTACACAGAACTTCCTTCGCTAAAGTTATTAAAAAACACACTCGCAGAAGATTTAAATTTCAAAGGTAGTGTATCAAGTCTTCGAACAATTATTAATTAGGATTCAAATGGAAAAAAATTGAAAACAACAGAAAAAATCTTAATTGAACGGAATGAAATAAGAGCTAAGAGGATTGATTATTTGAAAAAAATAAAAGAAAATCAGAAAATAAAACAAACCAGTCGTATATATGGACGAGTCTTATGTTTTGTCTACTCACGTTACTCGAAAAGGTTGGTGTGATGGTAGCTTAGAGGGGGACATGGGTTTCATTCGCAATGCATGTATAGTTTGGAAGGCTGGAACAACCGAAAGGTGACTATCACATGCAAATGAACCATGAAAACTTTGTGACTTGGACAAAACACAGTTAATTCCCAACCTTCTACAAAATTCGGTCGTTGTCATTGACAATGCTTCTTATCACAACGTACAAGTAAATAAAGCTCCAAATTCAAACTCGAAAAAGGCTGATATGACTAAATGTTTGGATGAAACATGAAATTGAATATGACTCTTAATTACTAAAACCTGAATTGTACGAACTAATAATAAAAACTCCATAAGGACAGATACAAAATTTTTGTTTTTGATAACCTCCTCCATCAATTCGGTCATTCAATTCTTCGATTACCGCCATACCACCCGGACCTTAATCCAATCGAGATGATTTTGGGGAACCAATAGTTAAAAACTTTGTAGCCCAGAAAAATGTTACCAATAAAATAGCCGATACAATTCAGTTGTGTAGAAATAAAATGGATGTTATATCTGTAGAAGAGTGGAAAAAAGTTTGTGATAAGGTAATAAAAGTGGAAAATGAGTAAAGAGGAAAACGTAATAGATGACGCAACCGAAAGTTTTATAATAAACATCGGTGATTCTGAGACCAGTGATAGTGAAGAGGATAGTGACGCCAGTGATGTGGAGGAACTCGCCGCTCCATTGTAAAAAAGTACTGTAAGTATTAATGAATATTCTTTTAATGCAAAAAAGTTCAATGCAATCATTATACTTGTTGTAATTGCTCAATATTAATAGTTAGTTAAACATAGAATACAAGTGAGTTAACACCGTTGTAAATAATACAGTTATTGCTACGGATAAAGTATATAATTGCAAATACAATTAAACCCACAATATTTTTAAGACTAATAAATTAGTTAAATTAACTTGGTTCTTTCGTAAAGGTTATTATTGCACAATAAACTAATTTATTGAGTTAAATACGGTATCAGTGAGCCAATGCGCCAACTACAGTTCCGGCAGAAACGTTCACTCATCACTTCATATGCTACTACAGGCTAAACTAAACTTCCAATAAAAAAATGATAAAATACAAAAAAAATATTCATCTATTTTCACACAACTTTCTCGCTGACAAATTTTGTCTGACCAAAAAGTAAAAAAAATCCTCGCTTACTACTTTTTTCTTGTCATTGTAAACGCTATGTAAAATGTAAACAATAATCAAAATTATTTCGAAATTTTTTTAATATTTAAAAATGTAACCAATAGATTGAAAAATATTAAGAGCTTTAATTTGACGCATCTTACAGAATTGTACGACATTGGCTTCACTTTTAAATTGCGAGAGGAAGCGTTTAAAGGTCACTGATTTTTGCAGTCCGTTTTTCATACCCCGCCGGGGACAGTTTTAACACAGCGAGGACTGACTATTTTCATGCAGGTTAGTAGTCCGCGGCCAAGTCTACGGTTAAAAAAATTGGACTGTACAAGTACGTTAATTTATTTATTCTCCTACAATAAGTCAGTTAGTTTCCTTATCGTTCAGCTGAGTTAAATTAATTTAAAATCTCTCCCACATTGTTCAAGTGTAAACATTTTCTATTAAGCACAGGATTAGGAAAGGAAAGCACACTATTATTAGCACACCCACTTGAAAGTATAGTATTGATGGAATGGTTGAGTCTCTTGTTCTCCTCCCTCTCCAGCATGAGTTGTTCAGAGGCTTCAGCGTACTGCATGTAGAGCTGTGTGAGAGTGATGCCAGACTTCAGCAGACGACTGGTCGCCGCCGACCGCCGGGGTGGGGACAGGCTTTCCACTGCCTTTTTCTATCGATTCTGCAGACATATTGAGAAACTATTTACTGCTTTGTGCTCTGTACAACTAATAATCTCTTCGTAACATCTATCCTACTATTAATGTTCAGAGAAGAGACCAAATATTGATAGAAGTGCATTACATTAACACATTAACACAAGATTAAACCAGTAGTTAATTTCAAAACTCAATAGAGAATTATGTTAAGCTACAAATTTGAAATATTAAATATAATATTTGAATATTTTACAGACCTATAACCTGTAATAAGAGGTTAACACAATAGACTTACTTGTTTTTTTTTTTTATTGCCATTTTTATGGTTGTACAATACCTTCATATTTGTGAAACAATAAAATATGTGATTCAATACCAGTCTAATTCTTTCATATGTTGTACCCATAGTTATAATACCAAACCCCATGTAAAGGGACATCCCTAAATTCCGTAACACATAAAATCTGACTTTTCAGACCCCTCCCCTCGCCCTTGTAGGGGTAACACTATCTCCAAACTTTTTAAAAATTGTAATATAATAGACAATTTTTAAATCCTAAAACATTTATTAATATAAAACTAGCATCCTACAACTGTTCAACATTGTTTGAACTGTTTGATGCTTCTTCTTGGCATGAGCATTTTTATAATTTAAAATTAATGATTGAAATAGTTTTTTCCCCTGTCTACTTTTTTTGTTATTTAACTGAAATCTAGATACAGCCATAATGTAGCGACAGATGATTCAGCTTGCTTGTTGCACCAGCCACTACACACTTCCCTATATTCCTACTTGGTCAAAAACGCTTGACACAAAGAGTTAAAAGAAAACAAACTGCTATACCATCTAAGAAGGCATTTATCTGGAGGATTAAGACTTCTTTCTATTTTGCTTTTATGAGGGGAAATCACAATACAAACTTTCAAATCTTTGGAGAGAAACCAGGTAAATTTTTTAAAGGAATCTATCAATTAATTGTTGAGGTTTAATAATTAGATAACACTGCGTAGTAACTTCCCACCCAAATCCGTAACGGTGCATAGAGCTACTGAAATCCTCCCTTCTGGGAAATTACTTAATTTATAGATGGCACCTAATCCCTGGAAAGACATATACTAGGACTGTACAAAAAATATATTAATTATATTAAGTTCATATTATGAAAATAATTCAAAATGAAATTTGATTTGAATTTATAAACATTTTTAAATATAAACAAATGTTTAATATTAACTTTATAATAAAATGTTTAATTTTAATTAAACTATTAATATTTATATTTGAAGTTCCTACTTTACGTAATTTTGTTGCTTCTATGAGTTCATTGGCATGTTCCAACTCCTTTTTGAGCTCTTGTATGCACAAATTCTTTTTCTCTGTGGTGACTTCTAAAGCCACCTCTTTCTCTCTAAGTTTTGTCTCTAGGTCTCCATACTGGTCAGTAGCCTCCTTCAGCAGTCTCTGCAACTCCTTCACGGCTTCTGTCAATTCCTCATTTTTCGCTGTGGCATCTTCACTTAGACCTAATGAAAGAAACAAAATACAATAAAATTATTT
>NW_025785273.1:0-42621 GCF_021130785.1 Homalodisca vitripennis | reverse complement strand
TTTGCTTTCATGAGCCACTGGCCTGTGCGAGAATCTTATCAACAGAATAAGGAGTCGATACAGTATAAGGTCGATGGTGCTGATAAAAAGTGCAAAGGTCACAGAAAGGATTCGAACCTGCGCTATCTTTAACTCAGACTCAGAGTCCAACGTCTTAGACCGCTCGGCCATCGGAACTCCCACTGTTTAGTTATCCTGTGTAAACAGAGACAAGGGAAGAAAGATAGACAGGCAGACTTAAGAGGAATTTTTCAGAACTCTTAGAACCTTTCATTCTCCAGATATCACTCCGGGTTGCCTTTCCTAAAGCTCAACCAAATCCCAAGGACGAGCATTCTCAACCATCAAACTCTATCTTGTCTACATACAAATAAATCAATACATGGCGTGTTGAAGAACCCTATGTCTTATATACCAATCCAATATAGTAACATCATTGCATGTGTTTGTTATGTAGCGGGATGAAATGCCAAATGACTGAATTGATTAAAAACTTAATTATTATACCAATTTCTGGTTTCCACCATTGTTACCCATAAAGATAACTAAAGAATTTTCGTTAAGGTTCAGCCAAAAATCCATGACATTATATGAACCTTCATTGAACTAATATTGCTTATTTAGAAATGCAGCTCCATACAAACTTCGAAGTCTATAAGTTAGTTCCTTCTCAAGATATTGTGCGGACAGACAAACAGAAATTAAATTAAGACTATGAAGGAGTATCAGGGTGGCGGAATGGCTTTCTAAGTGGACAAGCGACTTAGCTATTCTCAACATCAACTGCTCTTCCTCCTGCGGAGATTCTCCACATCACCGATATCCAATGTCGGCGATATATTTTTACTTCAAATTATACTGGTTCTGGACCAAAATGCTTGATTACACTTGCTTATATGGATTTAGAGATTATAAAAATTATCTCATTAAGTGTCATAAATACTACAAGGTCATATATGGATCACGTGTACATTTTGAAATCGAAACAAATGTTATTAATTTAACGTATAAATATTTATTTTAATTATCCACTATGACGTTACTGTTGGTATTACAATAAATAAATTAGATAAACAAGGTCTTAGATGAAAGTAACAACTAATATTTGATGACTAGTAGTGTATATAACTATAAAGATATTGATGAAAGTGTATTAGAGATTTATAACTTATATAAACATTGTTATGATCGTATATGTGTGCTTGAGTAAGACAAAGGAAAATTGGACTTTATCGTAAAAACTTATCTAAACGTTTCTGTACTTTTACAATATTGTTTCAATGCGTATTTAAATTGATAGTACCACTTCAATATCTAGGGTAGCCAATTGATAAGTAAGAAGAAAGATTAATGGAATCCGTTGCAGCAAGAAATGTTCTGCCTTCATTGTGAGAAATTATCTTGGTCAATCTCAATTAGCTAATGGAAATGCGTCAAATTTATCAAAATACAATTGAATTACTTTTTGCCGCCCACTGCATTTTACTAATTATTATATGTAAGTACGTAGGTCTGGTTTATAGATACATTTGTTTTAATAAATTATTATATATATATATATATATATATATATATATATATAATATATATATATATATATATATATATATATATATATATCAATAATGGATATCGCCTACATGTATTGACTATATAATTCATACATCCAATCTACGCCATATTAAAAAAATTAATATTACTATAAAATTAAATAAATTAAATATTATTATTATGTTAAAAAGCAATTAATAAAAACATTGATCATGTAATTGTTTTATAAATTTATTTATTAACGATACTATTAATTCTAATTGTATTGATAATAATAACAAACGCCTAGAAGACGTTTAAGGTGTTAAAAAGATTTATTTATACATATGCTAAGTTAACGTGTTAATTTACTTAAAAAAAAAATTAACACAAAAATATTGCTTAGGGAAACAATTATACTAGACAATACTGACAATACGAGTTTACATTGTCCAACTGGGTTGTATTGTATTTACTTATCATATTAGAAAATATACAATAATTTGTTATGGTACTATTTAATAAATCAATATTTCATTAACTCTGGAGCCCTAAAATTTAGTTCGTTAAAACTAATTTTTATGTAGTTACTATAATTAAATTTCAAAGATGGGTATGCGTGACCAACAAATAATTAACTCTCTTAGTTATTGATTGTGATCCCCAACGAGATAAAAACAATTTTGTCACTCGTATAAGGTAGTTTGAAATGTATTTTGTATTTTAACAATTTACGGTGTAAATAAAGTAAATAACTGAATTTTGTAAACAATTTGGTAAACTGAAGTAACTGATTTTGATAAACATTGTTTAATGAGCTCTGGTAATACTTAATGTATAGAATTTTGGCTTTTTTTAGCTTAATGTTTAGAATTGTAAGGTATTTTTAGTACTAGGAAAACTATATTGAAAAAGTTACGATAATGGGATTGGATTAAGTTTCAAAATTGTATTAATATTATATCAATAGCATAAGCTCTATAAAACTTAAAAGTATACAGTATATTTGGCTCAATAGGATATGTACTCGTATAATTCATTACATCGTTGGATTGTTTCAATTTAGTTCTCCAACTTTATATAAATATCTCGTGTTTGCTTACACTCAAAATTTTAATTCTTAAATTTAAGTTAAAATATAAGATAGTGTAGAAGTACATACGAATGGGATACACTTACAAATAATATTCCAAGAGATCATTGTCTCTCGAGAAACGCATGGTTTTTGTAGTAAAAGTTCAACAAATTTTTTAATTTATTAAGTCTTCATGGGATGGACATCATGAGTTTTATAAGATCTCGTTTAGTGTGTATAAACGGCCATATGCCTTGAGATACTTTGATAAGGTAGCTCGATCACATGGCATGAAGCTGTGCCCATGTACAGGGTACAAAAGTATTTTATAACGTTTCTGATTTCTTCGGAATCAGTTTAAAAATGTAAAGTATAAACAAAGACTGATTTTTATTTTGCTACCACATTTTTTACAAAAAGTCTCAATTCTGTATAATTTACTTCAACTGCCGTACTTATATACTTGTACAACATTGTTCAAAACCAATGTTTTGGTCATTCATCCGTGATATACTGTACATGAAGATTGGTATTTTGTGTATACCAAAAACGTTTTCAGGCAGATTTGGTAGACAGTAAAGCTTTTTTACGGGCATTGTTAGGAGCGAAATTGTTTCCATATAGTCAAATGGCAATGATAAAACATGAATCTGTGCTATAGCAACAACAGATGACTCATGCTTTAGAGCTTAGTAAAACTTCTTACTTTTACTGTTATGAGGTGATCCAGTTTTTTTCTTTTTCAAAACCTCACAGCTGAAACTATCGGAACTTGAAATATATAAACTATAATTATTAGAAACCTTATTTTTGACATTACAGAGACGCAATTGTGTTGAACTAGGCATTTCATTGCCTTCACACTATATAGTTTCTTATTGTGTTTTAAATGAGCTATTTTTAAAGTTTTATATTACCAATATGTACTACTACCAGCCAATTCAAGTTTATTAAAATCTCTTAGAGCCTAAAAATAATAGACACTTTAAAGTTTTTTGACAATCACTATAATATTTATGTATTTCAAACGGCTTTTGGAAAAATGAAACGACTTATCAAGATATGTATTATAAATTCACAACAATCACGCAGTGAAATAAGGATGTTTTAATGATACTAGATCACTTGGATGATTCACATATGCTCGTCCATTTAGGCTAGTCTTTTTGATTTTAGCCCTTGCATAATCAAAATCGTTGCGACCTTTTCACTTCCGAAGACTTGCAATTATCTCTTTTATTATACAAAGGCGGTCGCTGAATTTAATAGAGTAGACCGCTTACTAACAACAGAAAAGTAAGCAACAAAGTGAGGTTAAGTTACTCAACACTACATTACCTTACAAATTCTAGTAAAAGACTGCAATAGAGCAGGCCTCGTTTTTGCTAAAAGTGCGGGAGTTAACAAAGGTCAAGAATTGACGCGCGCCCAACGCAAAACACAAACTTTCTAAGCTTATTGATGTCTTACAATTGTACATAGAACCACCCTGTAACACAAAATGAACGAAACTGTCATTTACCATAATAGACTCACATCTAACTCAATGTCGAAAAAGGTTGACTTACGCCATTTTAACAACAGTCAATACTTTCAGAAAACAAGTCAGTCCCATTGTTCATGATATTAGTAGGCTATGCTGACAGTCTTATGAGAAAAATAACGGTGACTAAAACCTAAGTCACAATCTACTTCAATGTTAAAGGTGTCATAATGCCATTACAAATGTTCCTTATGTTAATGGAACATGAGGTTTCAGCGAACCAACACGTAATTACATTTCTAATTTTATTACCAGGTAAGAGTACGTCAAACCACACCTCGCGTAACAGTCCTCGCCGATGTTGCAAGCTAATGTTTAGGAATGTACTTAATTTCATTATAATATTATTATGTCAGATATTAAAATATTATCCCATAGTTTGTACAATTGTTTAACAATTATTTTATTCTACGATTTTCTTGTTGTCTCAATAGTTACCATAATACTAATATGAAAATGTTCGATAACACTCAGCCAAATTCAATATAAAACATAAAAAACCTCGATGCTGCTTTTATGATATTGGAGCTTTAAGTAAAATTTCTAACCTATAGATCAGATTGTTCGTAAGACAGGCAGACATCGATTTTTTCATCTCACTTAAGTTGTAGGCTTAGCTAACGCTCAGCCAATACTTTTCAACTCCAAAAGAAATATTATTGCTTAATAAGAAACTGTGTAGCAAATCCCTGCAGATATGCAAGTGAAGTATTGTAGAACGTAATTAAGACATTATCATGTCTTTGGTTTTCATGAGTGGTCAATATTTTACTATAGTCACATTTATGTTTTATAGTCTGTAAGTTAAAATTTAATCCTCAAAAACGGAAATTATACTATACTTCAGTAATTATTCTCTACTTCATTGATATCTACATATATATGGTGAAATTCAATTTATTATGTTTGGGGAATATTCCAGGTAAAGTGATAAAAACCTGCTTAAAGATTTTTTTATAATGACGTATATTTAACCCCTATCCAAGGCAATTAGACCAAGGCGGTTCACTTTTTGCTGTTTTACACCTTCCAGTTGAACCTACACTCATATCGATGTATCTCTTAAACCTGGGCTACCCTAAGGATGCACAAACTAACCGCAAATACCGACATATAAGGTGCAAGGACAGATCGATAAGTCTAGTCTACTGCAGAGGATGACTGTTGAATTTGGTGGGTCTATTAAAGTATTAAAGGCATTATCCTAGACATAAGCGCGTGCCACCACTGCCTTTTTTAATTGGAAGGAATAGTACAGAGCTAGTCAATTCTTCTTCCAAGGAGACATGGCTAAGATTAATGGCCAAAATACTTCCTCTTGGATCTCGAGAGGATGCGGTCTCTACCACCAACCATAACCATCAAGAACATCCTGTCACTTCTCAATAGTATAAGACAACTAAATTTTGTAGTTTGGGTGATTCGAGGCCCAAACGTAATCATTACTTGATGATTTTATTTAATGTTTATGATTATCACTGCAGTACGGTAGTATGAGTATGACTTGAAAATATTACGGTACATCTTATAAAAACACATATATTCCCAGTAGAACTAAGGTTTGAGATACATGTATTGATTTAAAACCAACCCTACATTGACCATTTATATATATATATAAATATATATATATATAATTATATTTGTGGATAGTCTTTACTGCTTTAAAGCTGTCAGATGATAAGCTGTTAGATTTGGACTTGGCTTGAGTATTTAGAAGCAGTTATGGATTAATATTATATCCGGATAAGTCTTGGAGATTTGGTGGAACAATATCCGCCCAGCCTTCTACGCTTATCCTTAGTAAGTCTTATTCTTTTCCCTTCTTATGTATTTCCTTGTCCCTTCATTTCTATGTCTGCGTCAGTAAGAGTAGACACATAATTTTCAATGTAAGCGCACTTGAAGTTACTGTTTTTATTATTTTATAAAGGATTTTCCATCCCTTACACCAGTTTATGAGGTACACTACAGCGCTGTAGAAAGAGGCCTTCAAATAAAATCACAAAAATTAAAATATTAACTTTGTTCATAAACAATGAACATATTTATATAATCAAAAAATTATAGTTTTATGTAATTATTCTAAACCATTAATTATACAATCTATCTTTTATAATCTTCAACCTCTAACGTATTAGCATAAAAAGTGAAGCAGCCTTCTGTACCGTAAGGCCCGTAGATTTTTCCCGTTTGAACCTTATATTACACAATTAGTTACTTTCATTTACATACTGTGAAAAATCTATGTAGTCAACATGTCATGCATGTGAAGGAATCCTTTCACGCATTTGAATTGTACTGGTATAAAAACCCGAAAAACCATATTAGTTTGATAAACATGTTTTTCCTGGTCTCTACTTTTCATAAGGATTTTGTTTTTCCTTTCGATTAGTTGCATTTTTTCAGATAATTATTTCGCTCAAAGGGAAAATACTTTATTCTATTGAATTAACAATTTTTTTTTAAATATTTTTATCTTAAATGTATACATTTTGTGGTGTCACATTTAAAGTTGCCGTTTACGGACTATAGTCTTCAAGAATAATTTATATTTGTAACAATAATGATCAAATATGCTCAGTTCCTACTTTATTCAGTAAATACTTCACAGTATAGTTGTTTGCTTTAGCGGCATAGTACTGAGTTCTTAATATTTCTCTAGTTAATAAATCCAGTTTAGTCGAGTTCAATGGACCTGGGTGCATCATTTGTTTTACGGCTTACTATATACAAGTATATATTTCCTTTAACCTCAATAACCCGAGAATTTTTAAGAAGTATGCTTGCATAACAAAAATAGTTGTAAGAAAACCATACCAGAACAATAAAAACGCCTGGGAGCATTCTTTCATACTGCGGACTTCTAGAGATGGAACGCCAAGAATTCAGAGTTAATAAAGGAATCTTTGTGTTTTTTTTATATCGGAATAAATAAAATATTATAAAATAGATCAGCATTATAAACTGACAGTAACAAAAAAAATGTCTAAAAAAATATAAATTTATAATTTCAAATTTTTAAATCAAACTTAAGGTCCTTACTAGATATAAATGAATTTAAATAGTACCATTATTTCTCTAAGAATTGGACATGTTTTTGGATTAGTAATGAAAAAATCCATCGTTTCTCTTGATTAAATTAATTTGAAATCCATCATGCCCACATCATAAATTAATCGTTAATTAATTAAATTTAGCTCTAAGGATGAGTTGCGAAACTGCTTCATTAGCTTGGCATATAAATCTCATAAATGTCTTCGGTAATATCCACGATACTTACTCCAATCCAAATTTCCCGTTCTAAAGTTTTAGAAAACTTTTACAATCGCAGAGGGGTTTATAAATAAAAAAACTTGTCATACTTAGTTTTTATTTAAAACAAAATATGGAACTGTTTCAAAACAGATTTTAATACATTTTTAAACTTTTTTCCAATTTATTTTATTTATAACTTAATGTACTATATTTAGTAGGATTTAGCCAATTTAAGTCTCTTTGGGGTAATTTTTTAAGGGCACTCATTTTTACAATTAATAATCGAGGTACACATGAGGTAAAATTAGTGCTACAGTTTATTTTCATGATATACAAGGTAATTTCCCGTTTCAATATTACTGAGTAGAAAGTTTATAATTGAAAGACTGAGGTGCTAAATGTAGATATCCTATGTACAATTTAATGGAAACTGAAATTAATACTGAATCTAAGCTTTGTTAGAGCCTAAATGGAAAGAAACACATATAAATACTGCACAGTGGGTCAAGCTGGAATGACGAATGTATCAACTGTGATTGTGTCAGATTCTGGACTCTATTGTCCCTACTGTTCCCTGCACTGTTTGCGTCCAACAAAAGCCAATAGTACCACGTGTAAGTTTATTTATGAACTCAATATTTGTCTTTATTACATCGCTGCATACACAGAGTAATCTGTTAGTTACATTATAACAAAGAACCTCCTAAACCTACTGAGAAAAACATAATAAATATCATAAAGAATATTAGCTACGAAATAGATTGAAATGTTTAAAACCACAGTTCAATCAATCATTTTATTATTCTGAATAATATTTCCAGAGTTATGGGATTTTGTTTGTTTCTGAACGTAAATATTACTTGTAATAGGATTTTAGACAGACATACATATGTGCACCGATCATATAACGTACCTGTTAGTATCTAGGGGAATATATAAGATAGCAAATTGAAATTCAAAAGTGTCTTGATTCAAATGACTTTAAGTTAACCGATTTAAAGCACAATATATTGCCTATTTTAACTTGATATATCTGATGGATATACTTTGGGTCAGTTGCTTTATTAGACCATACACTGTACCGCAGGATTCTTTACATTCATAATTGAGAACATGTAAACCCAAAAAAATAGGCGTTATTTAGGATATAAGTTGAATTGAATCTTCATAATAATATTATATAATTATATTAAAATAAATAAATTGTAATAAATACTCGATGTTATTCAGCATTAATTGGCTGAATATGTTAGTAGGTTTCTTTTGGTAGATGGAAATTTAGGTTTTTTCAGTCTCGTTGAGATTATTCCCATTATATTTCTAGTACACTTATAATTTCAGCACTTAAAAAAATAAATTAAATTATCTACAATTATACCCTTTTAGTAGACTGTTGTAAAGTAAGGAATGAAAATGCAGTAAATCGTTACCTAAGTCGCTTGTAAAACTGAATTGCATTTTCCATGAAACCCTATTTATTTACAGTGTACGATCATAACACGTATGTCAAGAGGGTGCAGGTGTCAAAGGAAGTACCAGGCAGTTCTAGGTATTTTGATTAGGCGACAAATTTTGTTTTATGATCAAATGCTTTAACAGCAAATTTACAGAGAAAAAACAAACGAGTCAGTCACACACGTTTATTGTATATGTTACCTCTTCCATACTACATTTATTTAAAATATACATTTATTTTCGTAACCGTCCCTCAGACAGCCGTCACTTTCATCCTATAAGTGTGTAAGCACGTGTTTTATAAACAATATTAAACTTATACTTACCTTAAAAACATTCTTCGGTCATGTTAATTCTTTTCTTACGCAGCCTCTCATTGTTTTTGTTGTTCTTATAGTAGTCATATTCGTATTTAACTACATAACATGTAATAAAGTTTAAAGCAGTAAATATAACAGTATTGTGTGTGTTTTGAAATTATTACTGTGGTTTATTGTAGGTTTCGACGTATTAGACCAAACTATAATACTATATGGTTTATGCCTTAAAAATACGTTATATCATGTTAAAATTCTGATTCCTTGCTTCTTTCCTGTAACAAATTACGATAAACTATTATGAATAATCAAAATATTACTTTGAAATATTTAGTTTTTTTTTTAAACTATAACATGGATATTTATATCTCTAATACGTCTTATTAAAGTGCGTTTACACGCACTAAATTGGCGGAATCCTTAACTTAAGTTTTTTAATCTTATTCAAAGGTTTAGTAAACAATTTAAAGCATATATTCTAAATGACCCTTATTTTAAGTTTACTGTGGAAATTCACGGATTTAGCACATTGAAGCTGAAAGTTTGTCATTTTGGTTAGTCGCTTCGATTGGTTCAGAGGTTATTCATACTTGTGAGCTTACGGCAAATAAAAAATTTTGTAGTGGTGTAGTAAAATAGTATATCATTGATTCTATAATCCATGTGAAGTTTATTAATTTGCAAATACTCCAATGTAAATTGTACAACCTAGTTGTATCTTGTCGAAAAAATTGCTATCGTAGAAGTCAAATATCTTTTGATATCGTTTTCTTGATGTCATAAGAATCGGTCCCATTTAAAACAAAGGTATATTCTTATTTATTTCGTTTCCTAAACTAAAAAAAATAAAAGTTTAGAAGTGCCTTATTTAAGATTTTAGATGAAACACATAAGTAAAACACATTCAGGAGTACTGTACACCACGTTTCACTGAGATTTAGTGTAAAGTTGTCATAGTACATTCCATTATTTACAGATAGAACGAGGGATAATAATTTGGAAAAATAAGTTTTATATCCCTCTGCAAACGAAAGATGAATTGTATCAACCTACAATTATCTAAGTATTAGGCTTCAACGACGCTCAGATAAACTCTATAGTTGGACTTGAACCGTCATAAAACTCATTCTTGTCTTGTGTAGAGAAATAAAATATCATGCAATGTTTAAAGTCTACATATGAAATGTTTCTCAAAATATTTTGAGAATCTGACAATGATCTGAAAATTAATTGTACAGATTGCAGTCGATATTCAGTTTAATATCAACATTCCAATCATTTCTGTCTCTGACAATAAAAAATCCACATTGCAGTCGATGTTTAGTGTTAGTGTTTAGAGTCTCGAAAAATTTTACTCTATCCTCGAAATAGTTGGAACAGTTACGGTTTTATTATTGCAAGTAAGTTTGCACAAATTCGCTTCACATAGGTCTGATTAAACCCCAAAACTGAAGCCATGTGTTTTAAACACTCTCTGGAAAAGTAGTTGTAGAAGTTTTTCATTCAAACATATATGTTTTAAGATATTGTTTTGTGAAATAGAGATAAAATTAAAAGAATTATATTCGTCATAATTTTATCAAATTTAATAATAAAGTTATGTATTTGTTCTTTCTCGTTACAGGTATTTTAAAAATTGTCCAAAACAAAAGTTAGCTACTAGCTTAAGTTTAAGTAACTAACTTTCATCGATGAATGTAAGAAAACAACAAGCCTGTTCAGGTGTATTAAATTGGCCTGGGAATGTTTAAACTAATAAATAATTACTTAGGCACTTTGAAAGTGCATTCAAACACTTTGTAAATATGGAACGCTCGGAAGCTATTGCAATTCTCTAGGGCTGAGTAACCTGATTTTACAATATCCTGCTGACGTCAGAGGTCCCTCAGTAATCAAGTCTGTTAGCCAGGCTATTTCCGTAAGCAATATCGCTCCATTAGAATTCATCTATAAACATGAATTTCTGTCGGTTAAACTTTAAATATTCTATACAATGAATATAATGAAGTTAAATATCTACTTTCCAAAGTTACTCTATTAACATTATATTATCAAGATACATGAAGCAAATGTTTAAGACATTAGTTATTGAAGTTTCACTCTTATTTTTATTTAGTTATATTTTTACAAGTATAATTAAATATACGTTAAAAAACCATAATTAAATATTTACCAATTTACTGTTCTTTTAAATTGAGATCCAAAATGTTGTTGTAAGACAAAATTTAAATATAGCAAAGATATATTATTTGTCATTTAATCCTATTAGACAGTTTAAATAACATCTAATACTTCATTTTCACTCTATACTTTCACGGGGTGAAATATTCGTATAAACATAGAGTTATGCCAAGTATTCTAGTGATATACAGGGTGGAAAAAAAGTATGGAAACGCTTTCACTAATTTTGTATGGCTTGACTTATACAAATTAAATTTTGTACATCACCACTTGTATTAAGAACCTAGTTTTTGAGACCAGTGGGGACATTTTATCTTTTCAGGGGGACGGCCCGTGAGGAGTCGGACGAAAATCTTAAATGTAAGCATAGGCCGAGTTTGGTATCAAATTAAAGGTCTAGTAAAGAGAAACTCATTACTGCAAACCGCACTTAAAAAGGTTGACCCTATCCAGAGTACGGGCCGTTTGAATTTCATAAGTAACGTTTAATTAATTATTATTTCTCTGCAATTTCACAGTCTCAAGTAAACTGTTCTGACTGAAAATGACACTTTATGGAACACAATTATCCAAAAGAATTAAATTAAAAATTATCTATGTATTAAAAAAAATAACCATACCTTTTAAATGAGGTGCTCAAACTGCTCTCCGAACACTTGTTGGCAATGAGCTAGTCTATTATAAAAACCTACTGCAGTCACATTTTGAAGCATCTCGGGTGTAATTCTTCTTGCTTCTTCTAATAAACGATTTGTCAGCTCCTCAATGTTGGCTGGTTTAGTTTTATACACATTATCTTTTAAGAAGCCCCACAAAAAGACATCTAGTGGATTAAGATCCGGTGACCTAGCCGGCCACTCAACGGTACCCCTGCGACCAATCCAACGGTTAGGAAACACTTCATCTAACAGATTGCGCACCCGCAAATTATAATGGGGCGGTTGCTCCATCTTGCTGAAACCATACTGCATTAAAATTTGCCCCAAGAAGAGCACGCACTGCTGGAAAAATGTTATTTGTCAAACATATTGAAATAAATTTCGCCTGTTAGATTTCCATCTATCACAAACGGTCCTACAATGTTTATTGTTTATTATTCCAGGCCACATATTCACTTTCTGAGGCCTTTGTGTGTGGCCTTCTATCGTCCAGTGTGGATTATGGTCGGCCCAGTAACGGCAATTATGCCTATTAACTTGTCCATTAACAAAGAATGTAGCTTCATCTGAAAACAATATCGAACTTAAAAAATTTTGAATTTCGTCACACTTTCTCATCATTATTTCGCAAAATTCAGTCCTTTGATCAAAATCAATCATACTCTGCAAGTTCTTGGGTTAGGGTTACTTTAAAAGGGTGATACTTGTTTTTGTGTAAAACATTCAACACTGAGGTATGGCTCATATCAAGATCTTCTGCAGCCACTCTGGCCGAGGTGCTGGGATTTTCAACAAATGTTTGGAGTACATCCAAAGATTTTTGTTTATTTGTTGCCGATTTAGGCCTTCTTTCGCGATCTTTGACTGTTCTAGTTTCTTCAAATCTTTTTACTGTCTTAAACACTGTTGACTTACTAATTGGGGGTCTATCAAGAAAAGTGTAATTAAACAAATGCGCTGTTTCTTCATAGGAACGAACTAGATATCCATACCCACGCATCATAAGCAGCGTGATTCTCTCAAACTCACTAAGTGACATTGCTTTTAAAACTAGTAGAATAAAATGTAAACACTTAAGTAAAAAAATTTATAACTATCGCAGTACCTTCTAGTGAAGACTTTTAACTTTATCTTACGTGGACGAAATTATAACGAAGACTAAAAACCAAGCTGATATTAAAAATACAAAACTGTGGAGTTTTGCTGTGACAGTACTGTTTGTATTGCCTAAACCAGTTTATGTTTGCCTGAGATAAAAGGGCTGGAGGGACTGGACCTTGACCTCATGTTGATAAGGAGTTATGGTGGTATTATTGAATACTCTCAGTTTCTTGAAGACAAGACAGGAAAACCCCTATTTACTGTTATCCAACAAATGTAGAGGTAAAAATAATAATTTTTTGTTGGAAATTGTTTTTCAAATTTACATAAGCGACATAAAACATACTACTGAAAGTAAATTAGTTACTTCACAAGACAAAATTACTAAATTTCTTTGTCATGAAATTCATACGGCCCGTACTCTAAATAGGGTCAACCTTTTTAAGTGCGGTTTGCGGTAATGAGTTTCGCTTTACTAGACCTTTAATTTGATACCAAACTCGGCCTATGCTTACATTTAAGATTTTTGTCCGACTCCTCACGGGCCGTCCCCCTGAAAAGATAAAATGTCCCCACTGGTCTTAAAAACTAGGTTCTTAATACAAGTGGTGATGTACAAAATTTAATTTGTATAAGTCAAGCCATACAAAATTAGTGAAAGCGTTTCCATACTTTTTTTCCACCCTGTATAAATGCCAGTAATCATACTAAATGTACCTGAAGCTTATATAACAATAATAACAACCTTATTGGCTGAGCGTTAGCAAAGCTTAATAATCATGGGGCTGAAAAAATTTCATTTCCGTCTGTACGCACGATACCTTGAAAAAGAACTTACCCATAGACTTAATTTTTGCAAGAAGCTTCTTTTATATGTTAATATCTCTGAATTCGATGACGGTGCATGTCACTCTATTACATGTTGCAGAGCGTTACCGAACATCTTTAAATTGGTCTTATGGGTAGCAATTGTAACACAGAGAGAAGAGAAAAATAATAGTAAACAATCATATGATATTTTAATAAGTGATATATATATATTAATACATGTAAATTATGGGTAGTAAAAAGATATAATAGAGCGAAATCCAATTTAAACCCTACATACCTCAATGGAAATTTTATTATTTAAATACCGCTATATAACCTAACGAAATGAACGAAAATTTGTTTTTATAATGTAGTACGATATATAATAAAACCACTTGCAGCCCCGTAGCCTTTAAATCTTGTATCTTGTATTACTACATAGACAAATATGAGTTCTATAATGGTGAAGTCTTGAATTTGACTCAGAGTCAGTTAGTAGCTAACACAATGTTTTTTGTGATGGCGTGGACAATTTTTTTGTGTGACGTATGTCTGCTTATCTGACCGCAGAAAATCTCAAGACTTGATCTTTTGTACGCAAACCTAACGAAGCGTGTTACGCTACTCGTGGTTTTGCGTACCTTGTTATCTAAACACGAATGTTTGTGTGTCGCCCACAATTTTTTAATTATTGTATTGAGGTTTTGATCAAGAACAGTCATTATTTTTATTACCGCTGTGACCCCAACAGTAATAAAATCTCCTATATCATATTCGACCTCCGCGTTGACCAAATTTTTCAAAATTCAAAAAAAATTCAAAATTCCTTATTGTGTAGTATGACAATTTTTACAATAATTGTATTACACTCGTCAGAAAAATATGGTTTAAGTTGCATATCTAAATAAAACAATATTTCTCAAACTTTTCACAATTTCTGCAGCCACTTTTAAATTACTAATCGGAAAAAACTCACCAACCAAGTAAAAAGCTTTCTGTATGAGATAGTTATATAATAATTTTTTGAATTTTGTAGGATTATTTTCCATTGTAATATTTTGCGGTAGCCTGTTATATAATTTTTGGCCCCATATTCTGGGGAAGTGACGCACTAAGCTGAAGGCGGTGGGGAACTTGCCTATGTTGAGCGCTGGATCTTGTATTGTAATCGTGGACGTCCGAAACCAATTTGGATGGAACCGTATTTGAATTTGTAGTGCACAAGCATTTCGTAAATGTATAGAGAAGATAGGGTCAAAATTCTATACGACTGAAAAAATGTTTTACATGGCGCTCTCCTACGTACGCCGGCTATTATTCGGACGGCTCTTTTTTGCAAATAAAATACTCGCAGAAACTCCCTACGTGACGCTGAGCCCCACAGTACTATACCATACCGCAGCCTTGACTCGATCAGGGAGGTGTAGATTAGTCGTAAAAGAAAATAATTTTGATATTGAGAATATCTGCTTAGTAAAAACAATTGTGATGATAATTTTGAACATAGCATGTCTATGTGCTTTTCCCAAGTAAATTTACTATCAAAAATTAATCCCAAGTACTTACAATCTGATTCTAAAGGCAATTCGAATTCATTCATAACGATCAGTGGATCGATTTCTGAGCTAAAATAATTTGAAAAAGAAATACTTTTTTTAAACAACCAGCTGACAAAATATTCCATTGTTACTTTTACTTACTTTGAATTCAACTTATAGAAATGAAATTATTTTTTTTTTAACCTGGCAATAAAACGGACATCTCAAACCGCTTCCAATGTTTGCTGAGCATCTCAAAAATGCGCTCACGAGATAATTTAAGTAAAGGAGCAGGTAAATAAAACTAATATCATGGCTCAGCTAAACGAAGAGGAAATGAATGATCATCGCGCTTAAAATCACACGTCAACACTCTGAAGAGACATTCGCCTCGAAAAAATCAGGTAACACAAGGCTTTTCGATGGGGAAAACTACGTTTTCTCTAGAACTAACGTTTATGTCAAGAATAACGCAAAAAGTGCACACAAAAAATGGATGTAGAGGATTATCCTCTTACAGCGATTAAGCTGGATGATCCTTCCTGATGACCCACTACATGTAATTGTCTGAGGATGACCCTGGATTTAGTGCATACATGTATAACCGGTGAATTTTCCTTGATATGTGTATCTCTTAAAGATTATCATTCAGGTATCTCATATAATATCTTAAGTGGTATATAAACTTGTTTTGAAGGCAAATAAATGGATTATTGAAGGACCAGAAGATCGTAGCGAAAGATTCAAAGAGACAGGACAGCCTGCCCTTTAACATCAAACCAAAAAATAAAAAGTGTTCTTTTTTCGGAAATAGTCTTACATTTATAAGGTCCTCCCAATTAAATATTGTTCCACAGACAGTTAAACGGATTATGACACGGTTTTAGAAATCTCTGTCAAATCCTACATAATGGCAAGTCAAAGTTTCTGCTCACGCAACATAAATTGCAGGTAATATCTTATTTTTGTCAGATTGCTTTCATTTGTGAAGAAATTTGTTTACCAGATTGTGTTGTTGTTTTTCGAACTAATCATCAAAATATTTTTCTAATGAATAAGATTTCTACAATATGCTATATTGTATTATAGCTAACCCCGACCGTTGAAACCATTTTTTGATAGCTAAAACTTGTAAAATAAATCATTGGGCTCAAAATTGTGCATCAAATCTTATTTTTACTGTCCACCCTAAATATATATAAAAAAATAATTTTCTTAACTAAAGGAAATTTAAAATTGCAAAGATAAATGGTTCCGAAAACTACAATTTATAAAAATTCTAATACCTAAGTAATAATTAGCTTATAACTAAACTATAGGATTTTAACAAACCTAATGTTACATTGAGTAGATAAATAGCTTATAATAACGTTTACATCGTCCTATTTTAAATATTTAATCCTGTAAATGGAACAATTGTAAAGAGAGTTTTGAAAACACATTTGAAATTTTTAATCAGGCAGCTTCAATTAATATACAAAAAGCTAAAACTTAATAAATTTTCAGTAACTTTTTAAATAAAACAATAAACTTAATAAGTTTATTGACACTTTTCAAAACAACAAAGAACAATGTTTAGAAACTCGAATGCCTTTTCCCAGTGATTACGACGCACTCAAAGTCTTATGAGGAAATGAGTTGAGCTTACAGGCCAAGCAGCAATTTGCACCCAGTTCATTGTTGGCACTAAAATAAACATCATTAGCAAGATTACTTTAGTCATAATGAGATCGCTTCTATCAAATTTTGTACAAAATATTATTAATCAAATTCAATTCAATATGCTCATTTTCAATGTCAAGTAATGTTCATCAAACATATTGAGTTCAAACTAATATACTCTAGTAATGAATTAACATTTTATAAAAATATAAGAAAAATACACAAAAAGAATTTTATAAATATATAACTTAAATATTTATTACAGCTATATATCTATAAAATTGAATCCAAACTCAATATTAGGGAGCCTGTTACGCGACACGTATTGTGGCGCGCTCCTACCTTGAATTGCACATATATAGTGCATACAACACCATTATCAGGGAGCATGTTACCTGACACGTAATGTGGCGCGCTCCTACCTTGAATTGCACATAGATAGTGCATACAACATCATTATCAGGGAGCATGTTACCTGACACGTAATGTGGCGCGCTCCTACCTTGAATTCCACATAAATTGTGCATACAACCTCAATTTTAGGGAGCCTATTAAGCGACACGTATTGTGGCGTATTCCTACCTCGTATAGCACATAAATTGTGAATACAACCTCAAAATTTGGCAGCCTGTTAGGTGATAAGTATTGTGGCGTACTCATACCTTGTAGCGCATTAGTTGTGCATACAACCTCATTATCACGGAGCCTGTTAGGCGATACGTATTGGGGCACGCTCCTACCTTGTATTGCACATACATTGTGCATACAACCCCATTATCAGGGGGTCTGTTACGCGACACGTATTCTGTCTTTACAAAATGATATATTATGTAAACTTTTAGTAATAAAATGTAATTAAACAGGTCTGGGGTTCTTTTTAATGTAATGGTAGTTATAGCCGTTTAGAATTAGTTAGTAGCCGATTTTACTATTTCTAAGTGTTTGAGGTATGATTGGTTACTAGTAGCTTGATGAATCGGAAGAAATGTTAACTTCAAAATTGGATCAAAAGATATTAGTTAGTTACTTTAGTAATATTAAAAATTTATGTTTAGAATAAGCCTTCCAAATATTAATTTAATTAACTATACGAAGATTTATAATTTAAAAGAAGCAATATGGTAAAAGTATTTCTCTTGTAGATTTGTCACTATTACGATCTTGTAATATTACAATATTACACCAAATCATTAAAGTAATAAACATTTCTAATGTTCCAAATAGGTAATTAAATTCAGTTTTTGGAAAGAAATTTATGGACGTTAAATGTTTTAATTCAATACAAATGACCATGTTTGTGAAAGTTTGACATACATGTGTTTGTTAGATACTTGATCCTCCTGGAGCAAGAAAGAGCTATATTGATTTTAAGCACAAACGTTATTCTAAGCTAAACCGTAAATCATAGAGAATTCTAAGCTCTTGGATATATAGAAGTCTAATGTACATAAACATCGTAAGTGATTGTTAAAGGGATTCACTGGCCGATATGGTGTCTTTGGTTGTGGCGTTTTTACATAACACATGGCATACTCTGGCAGGATGTGTATAAAGCACTACATAAATCACATACTAGATATTCTTCTCGTGATGAATGGACAGGTTGTTTACACGATTCCAGTTATTTACAACAGTCTATAGCTCCGTATCCATCGAGAATATTGAATATTAAAAAAAAACGGTGTTTATATCATCGAATTGTATATCATCGAAGCGTTGTGTTTTGTATGGAAAGATATCAGTAGCTTATATTTTTTCATAGGCATGCAAAAGCGTTTTGTGTAGTTTTTTTGTAATGTAGGAACTTCGAAGTGTAAGTTAAACTACATATAAGCTACGCGTTTTCATATTGTTTTAATTTTTTATATTAAATACATTAAATCTATAAATATTATTCTACATTTTTATTTACATTTAAAAAGTCATCCATTATAAGAACAAATTGGTAACATAGTACATATTGACGGCTCTGTTGCTAACACCATCATGCCTTATCAACACTATCTTTCTCCAATGAACTGGCCGTTTTCGGCACAAATATTAATTGAAGGTAAATACGAAAGCCACCCCTACCCCTATCTTTTCTTTAACTGATGATGTATTATAAACAGCTTTAAAACATAACTTGTTACAACTCATAGTTATAATGACGGTATGTATGTATGACGTGACTTCGATTCTTGGAATAAACACTACTAGTGAAACATGAATATATAATAAATAATATTATAACTAACAATAATATATTCTAACATTATATAAAAATATATATATAGAATTTTAGAATATATTATTGTTAGTTATAATATTGTTATTTATATTATTATATGTTTTATATATATATATATATATATATATATATATATATATATATATATATTTGTTTCTACAATTGTAAGGGAGCTTTAATTTTCACAGAATATTTAAAAAATATACCTTATTTATTGTGTAGAGTTTGGAAATGTGCCATAAATGGGTAAGTCGTAGAACACACTGTATAATATATAATTTCTTACTAAGTGTGTGCCTTTACTCAACCACCAGTTGCATGTTCCTAAAGTCTCCCTTCTTATTTGCTGTTCTGTGTGAAAAATAAATAATTGTATTGTTCCATTTATTCTTATTATACATAATTAAATTTCACAAATCGTTTTATTATCTTTTTTTAATCTAATTTTTAGCTCAAAGTTTTAAATGATCAACACTTAATTGTTTTCTAGTAGTACTTAAAACAATACTAAACGTTAACGAAAAATTAAATGTACAACATAATAACATATATAGTTATCCTGAAAATGTAACAGGTATATTTAACTATACATTCCGGCAAACCTAAAACAAACAATAGTATATGGATAGTAATAGAATTATTACTAATACTAATAATTATGAAGTCTGTAGGGATAGACTTTTTTTACCACTCTCTAAAAAAGTATGTGGCAGATATTATAGTATATTATATATTGGTTTATACCCTACGAGATCCATTAAGGCATAATTTTGAAACTAATTGGAGCGGGTTTAAACCCTCAAGATTCATCAACACTCATATGTAAAAATATGTTTTTTATATCAACTGAGGATATTAGTATTTTCTTTGAAAAGTTTTATTACAAATCTATTTAAAGTTAGCTTAACAAGTACAAGCCTAAATGTGAATGAAAATATAGGATATGTAGCGGCAGTTCCATGGCATTTAGGGGAAACTACTACTTTAATCAACACCCTAAACATAACTGAAACATGCCTAAATGTCGCCAACACTTGAATATACGTTAGCTGAAGTATCATAACAACTATTTTTAGCAAGGTAAATGTTTCTAAGTAACTGGAAAGTAAAACAGTAGAGTAAACTGGAATCGAAAAAACTTGCTCGAAAACTTGTACCACACAGTTTAATACTGTTAACACACCCACACACCCCATCAATACATATGTGAGAGGTGTATAGTGTAATTGAATTCATGCAGCGTTTTCAAATCTAGTAAAAGTATTGTTCCATTAAGTAGAATTTGTTTTGCATCCGAGATGGTCACAAGTTGTTTTTCCTGGGCTATTAAATTCCTGAGGATCAAATTTATAGATAACTAAATTTGTATTAAAATAAATTGCAATAAGATATCATGCACGATAGTAAAACTGTGTAAACCCTACGTATGAGCAGTACGTTACTTGTTTGGTACTCATAAATGAGAGATATGTGACTAATAGTGATAAAAAGCGTATTTATTCCTTATCGTTTATTAATAAATAAAGATGTAATTATCAAGCTAAAATAACTACTTAACATATTTGATGGCGAAATAGATGAATTAAATTACAAAGAAAACTTTGGGATTAGTGACTGAATCTTTATGGAACTAAATTACTTATATCTAAGTATTATATCTAGTCTGCTGACTCGTATGACTTCTTCTTTACACATGGCACCGCCACACTGGCACAAAGCGGTGTGCTATTTTCCCATCAGCAACTTTCTCATCCATCGCAAAGTTGGATACAATGTGAGCTCTGCAAGATGAGACTTTACATTCATAGTTTCCTGTGTCACCTCATAATACACACTGTCAATTTTTGCTCTATGTACACGTCAATGAACATGTTTAAGACTCTCTCCAGTTCATGATATTTATAAGTTAAAAGCAGTTGCAGTATCTTCAGTGGGATACACCTTGTGCACACTTATTTATTAATTATGCATGAATCGACTAAAATTAATTTTTACAACGCTGTGAAGATATATTTTAATAACGTTGAAAATTTACGTTTTATTTAATTCCTTTTCATCTTTGTAAATATTTCAAAGTTTAATATGTTTTTTTTTAGTTGATTTTTAATATCAATATTGCAAATAAATGCGGGTTATTCTTTTATAACGATTCAATATTGTTCTATTACTTGCTGTTTATAATGTCCCAGAAATATTATACCACTAGATATTGATTTCCAGAATTATAAAAATCAAAAATTAATGTAAATTTTCTTTTTAAAATATATTTTATTGACATATTACGGACAATTATGACAATAAACATACAAAATAACAATAAATATTAGAGTGTAGAATTTTAATGAGTTTTTGGATATTTTGTAACATACCTACATGCAATGGCAACAACACCCAGATAAATGTATCAATTTTTACATAAGACTTGTTATTTTTGTTTAAGTTTACTCTAGAGAGTTTACTGCTAAATATAGTTTTATTTAAATTTGTATATTTACTTAACTTTAATTGAAAAAGGATTTAAAATATTTTCGCACAAAAAGAAGATACATTACAATCCACAAAAACTGTGTTCCTTTTTAAAAACATAAAATCATGTCCATTGTCCGATAACTTAATATTATTTATTCAACAACTACGTTACCAGCGGAACGTTGTACTTTTTAAACTGATCTGAAATATATGGCTATCCGGTAGCTAAGTGACTTCATTAGCGGCAATAAATATATTTTTTTATTCATTGATATACTACACATTCTATGTGCATAAAATTAAAATTTTGACACAATATACAAATTGTTAAATCCCATCAAGAATGAAGTAATCCAGAATTCAGAAGTATCTTATTTATTACAATACAAAATGTTTACCGTAGGTTAAAAATTAAACGGTGCAGGATTTCTCATGTGAAATAGCCTCGTTTTCCTGCAGCGGCTGCCGTAGCACTCATCGTTCCGGTAATAAAGTAAACAATGAGAGAACATATAACAGCTCTGGTTGTTTCAACAATCTGAGATATATCATGTCTAGTTCCGTATCGCGTGAGCACTGTATTTTTACTCTATGTAAGGTTATTATTACATATATTTATTATTTAGTGGATTATTATAATTATATACCGTATAAAAACCCATGATAAATACGTGATTTACTTTTAGAATAACGTAGGTATAAAAGTACACTCAAACTGTACTGATCGTAAAACTCCTTTTTACGTATTTTAATTGAGTTATAAAAACAATATATAAAAATAAACCCCACCAAATACTCATAAATTCCGTATTTAATCCGAGAAGATTGGTTTGAAAATGACGAAATCCAATTTAATGAATTTGAATAATTAATTGACAGGTATTGAAAATACCCATGAGGAAATAAAATTGCTGGATCATTTCATTTAATTTTTAATTCAATAAGATTTTACTATAAACACAAGTTCATAAATATTTCTAAATTAAAAACTCTAAATTAAAAATTCCTATAAAACCTATTTTAATGAGCTAGTTTTCCTATTTGAACCCATTGTATTATCTCAACGTGCAAGTTTATTTAATATCATCAGTTTTATACATCATTCATATCTAATTAATAGCTAAAACATAGGAACAATGAAGTTGCTTAGAGATTTCAAAAATAAGTACTTCTTTGTTTAGAGTTTGTTATTGAAAATGGAAGGTTTGAAAGGACAATAGGATTTCGGATATTTTCAAACGTTAAATGTTAAAACATTTATAACACAACGTTTCAAGGATTGAAGTTTATCGTTTTCATGAGGTTGCATAATACATTAACACATAAGAAAAGAAGAGAAATAAAAGGGGCTCAAAGATACCTGAAAACTGTTTTGGAGTCCAGACAGAGATCCAGAATAAGTCATTCAGACGCCTATGAAAGTACATTTGTACCAGAATAACCATTCTCTGAGATTGACTCAGTCTTAAAAGCACTATATTTGTCCCCAGGATGAGTCAGGTAGTTCTTATTAGTTTATACCTGCCAATATAACACACTACAGTTGGTAAACCATAAATCAAAGTACCACTTAAATCTGATAGAAAACATTTAATGTCTATGAGTAACTGCAAACATCGAGTTAATTGGGAAAGTATATCTTGGGTAGGTCTGATTTACTGCGGAGAATGACTGTTGGAATGGGTGGGACTATTTAATAGCGAAGGTATTCCAATTCTACTTATGAGGGAGTATGACTTCCTCTGTCCACCGTAAACTCAAGACACTGGAACGTAATTAAAACCATTGTTAAAAAATCTTCACTATTTTAACAAAACATTGTTAGTTGTACATTGCTCTGTTGAAGTAAATAGGTCCACATTGTGGTAACTTAGCTGATATCATGCTTATTTTTTCCCTGTTATTAAACTATACAAAATACACCAGGCTGTTTATTTACCTTACTCATACAATGTTAAATTCGTTTATTTTTTCATTAATTATACCTATTAAAACTAATGCAAATGTGTTTTACACTACTAAAATATTCTCAAATATTAGTACCATCACATCAAGAGAGAGTTTTAAAGATCAAATAACCATAATTCTGGAAACTGCAGCTATGTGCATCACACTTTTATTTTGAAGAAATCAATTTTCCAATTATATGCAAGGAAAATAAAATATCCAAGCTACTTTTAAAGATTTATCAATATTTAAAATGTATAATTAGAATATATTAAAAAGTTTCTCTTCAAAACGAGTAATGTTTCAATTTCAAACAGTACTGTTCATGAATGTGAATGTGATAGCATCAAGAACGCTATGAGTGTTCAAAAAAGTAATGCTCATAGCACAAAACAAAGAATTTAACAATACAATATTTAAAGTAATCATATTCAACTTAAATGCTATGCTTTCAAAATTAAATCTGCCCTTCTAAAATTCTTTTTCCAAATTACAACATTTTTTACTTCATTAATACAATTTCACATCTATTCTATATCATAGGGAGTATTTATTAACTAGCACAACCTATTTTCTATTTCCCGTTATGTTCCTTTGAACGTTTGTTTTATGAACGGATAAATGAATTTAAATTAATATCACTAATACCATTTCAACTATACCTACATCTTTGTAATCTACATTAAATTCATAAAAGAAAATAAACTGATATAATTAAAATTATAATGGTCAATATTTCTAGTAGGATAAAAGATTATATTGCAAACATATAGTTAATTATTAATTTACAAATATGATTCAATATGCAAAAGAAAATGTTTTATATATAAGAACAGATTATTATGAATTTCATGTAATTTATTAAAACTATGTATAGTTCATCAATTCAAAATTTTTCTACAACTCATCATTGAAGCTTCGTCTTGCTGTTTCCAATGTATTGTATCTTTTTCCTGTAGATGTCAATTTGTTTATGAGGTTATTTATTCATTGTACGTTTTCTTGTAGTTAGAAAAAATACACATAGAACCAAGTGGCAATAATGTTTTTATTTTTTAGAATACTGACAGATCTTTTTTTATAGAAAATTTTTATCGACGGATACACTCATTTTGAAATACACCTGACTACTAAAATAGCCGTAAATCGTTTATTTTATCAAGCAAATAAAAAAAGGGATACCATTCCATGTGCCATTGCAAAATCACACCAAACATTACTACTCCACATTTATTGCAGGATAACGGTGTTCATTTGATTTAATTTCTATTTCTAACTTCCTGCAAATGTACCTTTAATGAGTTGAACATAACACACTAAATAAAAATTATTTTCCTTAACCGATTTTCAGACGTCACTTAAAAAATACATAATTGACAGAGAGGCATAGGACGAGGTATGCCACACCCAGGTAAAATTCCGTGACTATAATTTATATTATTTTACATGTTCTGTAGACAGACATACAGACAAACATAATTGACAGAGAGGCATAGGACGAGGTATGCCACACCCAGGGAAAATTCCGTGACTATAATTTATATTATTTTACATGTTCTGTAGACAGACATACAGACAAACATATAAATAAAATTTCACATCTCTATGGCAGGTCGAAGATGAATTTATCCTAACAATGATGACTACAATATGCCAAATTCCATTTATTAGTTCAGAATCATGTAATTCGTTCTTGTCGATGAAATCGTTCATGTACAATTTACAGACTACATAAGAATTCTTGCTCCGGATGTATTACGGATAATTATAGCTTAATAGCTTATTATATTAGCTCATAGATTTTGATTGTTAAAATGACAGGATACGTGTTCTCAGAGAGTTTACAAATTGAATTATTCTACAAGTTTATCGGTTCCATATTTGTTACCAATAAGACTTATGTAAAAAATGTTCGCTAACGCACCGCCATAACCCATGAAATGACATATACCAACAATAAACGTGTCAATTATGTAGAAAGGAATCTCCATGCAGTTAATTGTACAAAGGTCAGTTATTTTCAAAATCTCGTGTAGATAGACAAACAGAAATGATAATTTTCCAGCCCCTGGAGTGATAGTCTTCTCTCATTTAGCCAATAACAGACAATATAAACCGGTGAGCACATACTTACGGACGAGAAAGATAATACTGAAGGATTATGTGCTGAAATGTCAAAGTGTAGTATACGTTAACACTATTTAACTAGTACCGGATTAAGCATAACAATATAGCGTATTTATAAAACAGAAAATAATATTTACACTTCGTAAACAGATGTATTATAGTGTTAGTATGAAGTCGAAAACATGACAAAATTACATATTAACCATAAATTAAGTATTTTAGGGTTTAATTTGGTTATGTAATATTTATCTAGTTTTAGCTCCTTATAGTTTAGGAAATTTGAAACGTAAAAATTTTTAATCATACAAACATATGACAACTGATACACATTTTTATTTTTAACCACAATATAGCTTTAGATCATGTCTTACACTTTTTTGTTTTATTATACTCCAGTGTCATTTAAGTATTTATTTCACTCGATTAAACATGTATTACTTTTATTTAACAGATGATTTTAAAACTGTAATGATGCTATTAATTACAACAAAACTAATGAATGGCATTGGGCTATGTACGACGGTAGATGGCGCTCCACTTCCGCTTTGTTACGATTTCCGTTGCCTTAGGTATGAGCCGTATACAATGTTAATGTCTTCAGGTGAGACAGCTTCATTCATGAATTAGTAGCAATGTATCACTGAAACGAACATCAGCTCCATATTACTCAATGGCATTATTATATGTTTCGTGATAGTTAAAAATCTAAAAATTTGAAATAAATATATTTAAAATAGATGTTAGAGACAGACATTACATTCCTAACCGGCAATGTTTATGAAGAAAGTTAGGCCGTACAGATTTCTACGACTAATAAATAAATTTTACATTTTTAATTTTACAAATGAGATGTTTGTAGTAAATTAAGTTGTATTATCACAAATTATTTTGCTGTCTCAAATATATTAGTGTGATACTAAATGTAATTTAAAAGTCTAAAAGTCCATTTAAAACGTATTCCCATACGAGTAGCTGCAAAACTGTTCGACAAAATGTTGAGATTATAAAACAGAATGCTGGCCGTTACTTATAAAATAATGTGTTCCTTATGTAAAACAGGATGTCACATCGTATATCATGCTGGCATTGTTGCTCTATATACCTTATTCCTATAATGGAAAATTTCATTGTAATAATGTTCACACATCTGTATTATATTTTCTTTTTCTCAACTTTCCTACAACGTAGAACCAAAGATACTTATATTAGAAAAGCATTGTTTATAGAATTTGTATTCTATGTTACTGTTCAACGAAATACCTACTTAAAATAATAAGTTTAGTGCATTTAACTAAGCAATGCAATTTTTAGATACATTGACTTTATTGGGGACTTGATCCATATTATTATCCATGTTATTTAATGGAGATATGACATGATTTTTCCTTGCTGATTTACGCGACGATGCATTAGCTCAATATTGGATCAGCCTTATTGAAATGGAACTATTTTTAGCATGTTAATATGACGTTAGCGGACACAAAAAGTAATTAAATTAAATTCCACAGTATCGTTGAAAGTACCATCATGAGGCTCATCGCTGAGGTTTTGTGTAGGGAGAATTAAGGCACAACTTGACATCTTATAAGGCGTTATAACAGAGGTCGATAATAAGTTATTTCCGTTCAATGTTTTTCATGTTTGATGTCATCCTTCATTACTTTACTAAAGAGAAATATTTGATTTTTAACTAATATATAATTTAGAACTCATAATTAATTATTTTGTCATCTTACAGTTTTAGCGGCATTTAATTTTATTATTTTCCCAGAAAACGTTATATTTGCGTTATATTACCAATCCTTAGCAAAATACAACGAATTATTTTTATTATTTTGTAATTGAAATGTGTGAAAAGTTTCGCTACGTTTCCAGGTGTGCCACGTAAAACTGATACTCATATTATCACTAGCAGAAATCGTTAATTGCTTCTGTTTGAACCTGACGCTTGCATAAACTTAAGTATAATGCAGGCGGTCATATATATTTGTAAACATTTGTAAATGTAACAATTGCAAGTTTTCTAAATTAAAAAATACAATTTTTCCTTGTTATCTCTCAAAATGTATGCCCACAACAGCCTTGCAGCTTAAGCGTGCAATATATCAGACAATAAGGTCTTATAAAAAAACCCATGTGATTACATCACATCTCAAAAGTTATTATCCTGTACAAATAATAACCTAATTTTTTCTCTAGCGATTTTAAACATTTGCAGTGATTGCAATCCAGGCATACCTAATTTTCGGATCAATTGCTTGAAAATATGGGATAGCAAATACATAATACTTAAAGCTGAGTTTTAATTCGATGGGTTTAAAAAAACCTAGTACAACTCTATATATACATGAGTGGTTCAGGTAAATCTTCAATAAATTATGAAATGGTCTACTCTCTGCATGTATTCTTGATAAAATCTGGTGATCAATATCACTCCTTACTTTTACGAAGCTCTGCTTAACTTATCAGAGAAGATGAAGTTAAAATATATTGAACACTAATGGAACTCTGGTGGGGAGGGCTGATTAAATGCGAATGTCGAACTTAGCTCCAGTTCACCTTCTTCTTAAGTGCAACATCTAAAAGTGTGATACTTTTGCAGACAACTCGTGAAATCTGAAGTCATGTTCGTTTGAAGGAATACAAAAATAGTATTCGACGAAGAACACAAAACAAACCCTCAACATCGTTTCGACACCCAGGCTAAAAACGTATTGTAATCTAGGTGAAGAGGTACTCTCATTGTCTCCTCAGATGCACAATTATTGAGTGCACTACTTTTTTGTTTGAAATTCAACAGACTTGCAGACATAAGATAGTTTTCTCCTGAGAAAAAGACAAAACTAACACCACTTGAACGTAGGAAAGATTGTCAATTACATTTTCCGTACATATAATCTGTAACGTTATACTTGATCTAGTTGTTACATACTCATAATTTCCTTATAATAATTCTAACATGAACATTATTTTACGGGAAACATCGTAACGTTTTTAGCGTCCCTTTAGGTATGCTGTGTTATACAAAACAAATAAAACTAGTCACCACATAAATTATTATTTTGTGTTTAAATGTAAGAGAAAAACATTCTTAAATAAAAACACTCTTAATATCCTAGGTATGCAATGTTAAATGATAATATCTAATAAAACATTAAATTGTATAAAGTTAAACATGGTTATAATATATTACTTTATTATATAAGGTTCGAGGGTTTTAAATGACAGTACTTAAATACTTCTACAGAGCAATTTGTTTTAACGTATAATGCAGAAACGAATATATATATATACAATATATAGTGGTAAAATCCATACCTTTTCATCCAAGAAAGTGGACAAATTTCGAGAGGGTATATCATAAATAAGTTTGGAATAATATAATATAATATTTAATGAAATAGCGGTAAAATTAAATCCAATAACTTAGAAATCTGTCTTCTACAAGGTTTGCAGATATCTCAAGAGCGCCTGCAACTTTCTCCTAATGTGATATTAATGACAGAAGTTCATTCTGTGTAAGCTATGAGTTGTTACTCTTTTCTTCCATTTTACTTTTTTTATATCAACACAGAGCTCAAATGATCTTTGTTGTAACATCTTTACTTTACAAACACAGTTAATGTAAATAAAAACAGAAGATAAGAGTGGCTTTTAACGTATATTCCCACTAGCGTTCCATCCAGAAGCGTGAAATTATACAAAACACTTTAGGTGTCTGTACACTTACATCTATTACTCCAATGCAGTATAGCTTTTGACATAAATAATTTATAAACTTTTTCATTGAAAATTCAAATGATATCAGTATACACCTGTGCGTTGTATATACTTGTGTTTGCGTGCATGATAACAATTATGTGCGTACGTTAAGCTTAACGATGTAATGTTGTAGCTACCCAACTTTCTTTTAGGTATCTGCAGAAAATACCGCTCACTCTCTACTACATTTTGGAGTTTGGTGAAATAGAGAAAATGTTCTCATCAGGAAGACTGTGATAAAAAGGAACTAAAAATTCTAAATTCTAATGTTTCATTTGATATGTGGTTTTCATTAAATGGATATACGATATGATGAACGGATATATGGTAATATAAGTGGAGGCCAGTAAGCGCGTAGTTTCAAGTGCTTATTTCAACAAGAAGTGCCTAAAATACTTTGTGTGGGCTATTATGTGCCTCAATCTGTCCAGATGTGTCAGATAGTACGAGAGTAGTTAGTTGGTTCTAGGAAAATATTATCAGGAGGGGAGATACAAGTTATATATATAAATGTAAAGGATTACATGATCTCTGTCTTGTCTTATTTTAATTAGATGGCAAACTGCTGCTGATAACACGTACATGGCTATGATCTCAGCTCATATTATTGAGTGGAATTGTTTATAACAAGTTGGGATATTTACGACACTCCATTAATGCTATATTCGAGCATAATTATTATAACTCGTTAGTTTATGTTAAATAATTTTCAGAGCAATTTATTGAATAGCCAGGAATTTGGTTTCGAGTTACCTAAGTTAACTATTTATTAAAACAAGTATGAAATTGTATACTGATTTGACGAAATCCTTATATTATAAAGTTTGTGGGTAGATAAAAATTAATAAAATATTAGTTTGGTGTAGTATTTATATAATCTATTTAACATTTTTGTGCAGGATATAAACAATTACAGTCATTATTAATACTTACAATAAAAGGGAAACTAGTTTTTAATCAATGAAGGAGGAGGAGCTCTTCTTATTGGAATATCAATTTTCTATTATTTTACAAAATCGTCGATGTCGAAAGGCCTCGTGTAGTCCGGTAAAATAAGGATGCAACCTCGGAATGAAAGATAATGAGCTAAAAATTTGCATACGTCTTTATTTTGATGGTATAAAACTTACCTCAAAAGTCTCATATAATCACGTGTACGCGACTTAAGATATTTATGGTCAAACTTCACGAAAATCAGTTTTTTGCAAATATCTCGTTTCCCTTACGCTAAATGACTTTGAAGGTGGTTAGAGAAATTAGAGAACTTTTGTCTGAAGTATTTTTATGTACGTTATGAGTTATATTGTTAATTATTCACTTTGTACCGTTATTATAGTACATATATTAAATTTATATGGAGCTAATACTTCGTAAATCAAAACAACTTTTCTGAAATACTTGATTTATTCCGAGATTAAAGTTAACTCAAAATTTGACAAATTTTACAAACTTTAGATTCGATTTTCTTCAAAACTTCACACAATCGAACAAATCTAATTAAGAGTCTGATCAAAAATGAATTAAAATTAAAATGAAACTAAAAATGTATACTTCTCCAAAAATGGTTTAAATTTAACAAAATAAAATAAAAAGGTCTCTTCTCAAAATACTAAAAAAATCAATATAACACAAAACTTGATATTAACTTTACGACCAAAATTTAATTCACAATACTTCAAAAAATTGAATTAATTCTCAGACTCTGTAAGATGGGAAACTTTAGAAATTTAATTACAACAGTATAAAAATAAAAGATATTAACTAAACGCTGGTACGGGACTTACTACTTTGAAGATTACGGAGGCTGATAGGGATTTAATACGCACTGAAGAAAAATTAAATACTTGAATTAAAAATTACACGCGATATAAGAATTACTCTAGATCCCAAAACTATAGGATTAGAGGAAGAACACTGCTTCTCTACTCGACGTCTGCACCTTCTCGTTCTGGCTTCAAGACTGGACTGATCCCCCTCTCTCTCCAGTGAGCCGGGTCGGAACGTATCACCGTAGATACACGATCAGATGATTGACCGGTCTCGAACCAACAAACAATGTCCACGCACCTCGTCTAGTTAACAAGAGCCTACTTCCTACCGCGATTCAGTATAAATAATTACGACTACGGTAAAACTTCATATTATTATTATTACTTAATACTATTATTATTGTTATTATTATTCAATTTTTATTATTATGTAATATACCATATATATATATATATATATATATATATATATCTTTATATATATATTTCTTGTGTGCGTGTGTATGGTCCTAATCTCCTCCTAAACGGGTGGACCGATTTTAATGAAACTTTTTGTGTGTCTTCAGTTGGATCCGAGAATGGTTTAGATTCATAATTCGGTCAAGTTTTAATAGTTTATTTAATTAATTTTTTAATAATTAATTGTTGTTGATGGTGGAGTGTTTGACATTGGGATCCGCCAGACTGCGCCACGAACGACACGTAATACAAAGTGAACTGATACTTAACAGCTGTGAATATTTTCAGCTGAAGTTCATCAAAGAGGCAGAAACATTTGTTCACATTTAAAATTTAGAAAGTTAATATTTTAAATTTGTAAAGTGTAATCAGTAGTGTAATGCAGATTGCAAAGATGAAGTTTCACCAATTGTTCTACGTAAACATTATAGGCCTAATATTACAACACAGCCATAATGTTTTTCTATTTTAATTCCAGGTTTTCCCGACATTTTGTGCTGCTATCAAATTTGTGTGTTGTTTTTGTAACATTCTGTAATTATTGTGTGAGTGCTAATTGTTATAATACATTAATAGAGATTGAAGATGTTTAAAGTGCATAAAAAACTATACTTATTTATTAAAGTTATTGAACTCATTTTGCAAATTTATTGAAGTGAGTATATTGGTCGCATACCTCAAATAACCTAAGTAGCATACAAATCAAAAGGTTGTGTTTCTATGTGTGAATATTGTTAACAGTTTAGATAATCAAGTTTTAAACTAATTGGATTTAAAATACTTTGTTGTAATTTACATGTTTTAATCTGCAGTCAGAATTGGTCACATAAGTTCAAATTAAGTAGCATACAAATCACATGTGTGAATAACTACTTATTGTTAATAGTGTAGGAATTGGTTTTAAATTAAATTCTGTTGGCCAGTTCCGACATTATACTGTAATTTTAAATTACTAATTTTATAACAAGTATATTTTTTTAATTTACAACTTAATTTATCGTAATGCTATTGAATGTACAATATTTTTTGTTAATCCTTCAGGAGTGTACATAAACAAATAAGATGGTTTTCCAATAGGGCTGAAGTATAATATAGTGGCCTCCATCACAATCGAATTATTGATATTTCTGAATAGCCTATCCAAACTACTATCCGAATTGGATTATAGTTATTTAAAGGCTGAAGTATAATAAGCAGCCACCATCACAATAGAATTATTGATATTTCTGAATAGCCTATCCAAACTACTGAATTTCATTATAGTTATTTATTCGGTCAAATTTAATTAAATTTCTAATTATAAATTGTTGATGTTGGAGTGTTTTATATTGGATCCGACAGACTGTGCTACGACACGTAATACAAAGTGAACTGATACTTAACAGCTGTGAATATTTTCAGCTGAAGTTCACCAAAGAGGCAGAAACATTTGTTTACATTTAGATTACGTTATTATGAAGTGCTTGATCAGTAGTCTAATGCAGATTGCAAAGTTAAATTTTCACCAGTTGTTCTATGTAAACATTATAATATTACAACACAGCCATACGTTTAATCAATTATAGTCTTGAAAGCATAGAGTAAGCATAAAACATATAAAAATAACACCACTTCTTATTTCAATATTATTCTGTACTCACTTTGGAGGATAGAGATTATCCAGATATAAAATTGGAAGTTTTAGCTTTTAAGTGAAATTCTTAGTAAATTATTAAGTGTTGATCATGGAAGAATGCGCTACGATCGGAGTTTTCAAATGTTTTTCTATTTTAATTCCAGGTTTTCCCGACAGTTTGTGCTGCTGTCAATGTGTGTGTGTTGTTTTGTAAGGTTCATGTTTCAAAAGTAAATACGGCAAAATAACATTAAAATATAATAGAATAAAGTTATAAAAAGTGTACTACGTGGCCGCGTTATAAGTTTATAAAGGCCAGCCAACAGGCAAAAGGAAGAAAAATAAAAAATAAAACATTGTGTAATTATTGTGTGAGTGCTAAAATTGTAATAGTACATTAATAGAGATTATTGGTCGCATTACCTCAAATAACCTAATTAGCATACAAATCAAAAGGTTGTGTTTCTATGTGTGAATAACTATTGTTGACATTTTAGATAATCAAGTTTTAAACTAATGGATTTCAAATAATTTGTTGTAATTTACATTTTTAATCTGCAGTCAAAATTGGTCAGATAAGTTCAAATTAAGTAGCATACAAATCACATGTGTAAATAACTATTGTTAATAGTGTAGGAATTGGTTTTAAATTAAATTCTGTTGGCCAGTTCTGATACTATACTGTAATTTTAAATAACTATAATGAAATTCGGTAGTTTATATTAGGCTAATCAGGAATATCAATAGAGGTTATCCAGATATAAAATTGGAAGTTTTAGTAAAAGTACACTTTTAACTGAAATTGGTAAATATTAAGTGTGCAGTGATTGATCAGTTAATTTTTGGTTTATAAATAAATTGTTTTTTATCTTGGTATGTTTTAAAATTGGATCCAGCAGAATGCGCTACGATCGCAGTTTCAAATGTTTTTTCTATTTTAATTCCAGGTTTTCCCGACATTTTGTGCTGCTATCAAATTTGTGTGTTGTTTTGTATCATCGTGTAATTATTGTGTGAGTGCTAATTGTAATATTAAATTAATAGAGAATCACATGTGTCAATAACTATTGTTAATAATGTAGGAATTGGTTTTTAAATTCAATTCTGTTGGCCAGTTCTGATACTATACTGTAATTTTAAATATCTATAATGAAATTCAGTAGTTTAGATAGGCTAATCAGAAATATCAATAATTCGATTGAGATGGTGGCTGCTTATTATACTTCAGCCTTTAAAATAACTATAATATGGATCGTCATTTTAGTAGTTTATATAGGCTATTCAGATATATCAATAATTCGATTGTGATGGTGGCCACTTATTGTACTTCAGACCTATAGGGAATACTTATTTAGTTTATTAGATAAATTAAATTCTGTTGGCCAGTTCCGATACTATACTGTAATTTTAAATAATTATAATGTAATTCGGTAGTTTAGATAGATTAATCAGAAATATCAATAATTTGATTGTGATAGTGGCCACTTATTGTACTTCAGACCTATAGGGAATACTTCTTTAGTATTTTAGATACTGTAGTCTATGTTGTTATACATTTTTATCTAGAAGTTACTTAATTAAAATTACATATTGAATAAGTTACTCATATTCATTGTGTACTATTATACAGAATTTTATTTTTACAGAAAAATGCCACGTCTTCGTGGAAGAGGACGAATAGTTATTCAATCATGTGATTTATATGCTACTTAATTTGAACTTATGTGACCAAACTGTTAACAATAGTTATTCACACATAGAAAAACAACCTTTTGATTTGTATGCTACTTAGGTTATGCGACCAATATACTCACTTCGTTCAATAAATTTTCAAAATTAGTTCAATAACTTCAATGAATGACTATAGTTTTTTATGTACTTCAAACGTCTTCAATCTCTATTAATGTATTATTACAATTAGCACTCACACAATAATTACACAATGTTACAAAGCAACACACATATTTGATAGCAGCACAAACTGTCAGAAAAACCTGGAATTAAAATAGAAAACATTTGAAACTGTGATCGTAGCGCATTCTGCTGGATACAATGTAAAACATTCCAAGATGGTCCACCCAATTAGGAGGAGTTCAGCTCCATACACACGCACACAAGAAATATAAAGATAATAAAATTCGGTAGTTTAGATAGGCTAATTAGAAATATCAATAATTTGATTGCGATGTTGGCCGCTTATTATAATTCAGCCTTTAAATAACTATAATCTAATTCAGTTTGTCATTTTAGTAGTTTAGATAGGCTATTCAGAAATATCTATAATTCGATTGTGATGGTGGCCACTTATTATACTTCAGCCCTATACGAAATACTTATTTAGTATTTTAGATAAATTAATTTCTGTTGGCCAGTTCCGATACTATACTGTAATTTTAATTAACTATAATTAAATTCTTATAACGTGTACAGGACAACGTCTGTCGGGTCTGCTAGTATATATATATATATATATATATATATATATATATATATATATATATATATATTAAAAGTTATATATTCTATAAATAATACTTATTTTATTTTTACCAAACATACAATATTAAAAGAAATATTTCAAATGAATTATAATTTTATATTTATTTATTGATAATAATCAATAATCAATTATTTGGAGGTGGATAAGACTTTGTTTCAACTACAGATAATCGAATATCTTCTTTAAAAATCGCCGCAGCAGCTTTTTAGTATTCGTAATCGTTCTTCTTCGGGTGAGCTTTTTTTATTCTTGTACCAAGCTTTAGATAAAATATTTGACTCTGTGTCAAGAAAAGAAATAGTGAATGACCCAATCTTAGATGCAATTATTATATCAGTCAAATACTTCTCCCTCAATTTACAAATGATAGTCTTATCATCCGGTACGTACTCGGTAGGAATATCTTTCAAACTCTTTTAATGTAAATTGTGGAATCATTATTATTTTCTATATAAAAAAATCTCTTTCATGGCCTGTGTGATGTTATCATCTTTATGATGCTTTTTATCAGTAGGTATTCGATTTAAAAAAATGAGAGTAGCAAATAGCATGATATTTAGCCTCAGCAGCTACCAAGTCATGTTAAAAAAAGTATACGATTTTTGACTAATTTTCCAAAACAAGTCGCCTCTTTCTTCAGCTTTTCGTCTTCAGCTTTCAGCTTTTAATATTCGTCGAAACGTTATTGTTAAAATCAAGAGTACTTTCTTTACTGATGGTTCGTTTATACTTTTCTTTTTTTCTGCGACTTCATCAGCTACTTGACCACAAATCAAGCAAGATGTTTTAAAATCAAATACCTCTTCTCGTTTTTTACGAGGTGGACTTTTTGCAGTTGGAGTTTCATCGTCTTCTGCACGTCGCTTCGATGCAGCAATTGAATGTTTACTTACATACACTTTTTAGACAATCAACATGCACCTTCATAGAAGTCAAAGTATTTAAATAATTTATACTACCGTCATTTCTGTCAATACTTGCAGTTTTTAATGTTTGTAAGCCACGCACAACACTCACAGAAGCGCTTTCTGATATTAATGTATTACAAATAAAACAACAATCAGCCATTTCAATTAAAAGATACACTCAAAATCGTATGTCTGTTAATGCTAAGATGTCGTTTTCAAACTAATGGATAAAATAAATTTTTATCGGGTATAGAAATACTAACACAGAGAAATACCCTACCATTCCCATTATCAAGTTAAAAATATCTCACCACCACTACTGTACTTATACATAGAAATTCCAAACTCATCGTTACGGTGTGTTGTAGAAAGTAAAAAAAAACCGGTCATATATAACAATGGAGCATCTGCTACAGCTTCGCAGAAAACAGCAAAACGTCGAACAAGAGATATGTATTTCGAGATATAATATTCATAGTAATATATTAATATGGACGAAAAGTATTTCTTTTAATATTGTGTATTTGGTAAAAATAAAATAAGTATTATTTAGAGAATATAAAATGTATAATTAATATCTATAAATATGGTATATTTAAATAATAAATAATAATAACAATTGAATAATAATAACAATAATAATAGTATTAAGTAATAATAATAATAATATGAAATGAATAATTTAACAATATAACTCATTTATTTATTGTATTCTACTGGCTGACCCTCGCAATATCGCATATACAGGTAAAGCGGTCCCCTACTCTTTGCGCTGTATCTCAAAAAAGGGTTGAACGTACATAAAAATACTACACACAAAAAGTTGAAGAGAACTTTTCGTTCTACAATTTCTCTAACCACCTTCAAAGTCATTTAGCGTAAGGGAAACGAGATATTTGCAAAAAACTGATTTTCGTGAAGTTTGACCATAAATATCTTAAGTCGCGTACACGTGATTATATGAGACTTTTGAGGTAAGTTTTATACCATCAAAAATAAAAACGTATGCAAATTTTTAGCTTATTATCTTTCATTCCGAGGGCTGCATCCTTATTTTGCCTTATTTTACTGAGTTAGTGGTAAAATACACAAATTATTGGAGAATTGTGAGTTTTCTTTTGTAAAAATAATAGAAAATAGTTTTTAATAATTTTAAGTTTAATTTATCCATTAATTTATGTTCAATGACAAACAATTTCTTTTTCTGAAATATCACATGGAAGATTTGTATTCTCCTAAGTTATGCAATAAAACATATATTTATATTAGTAAAAGGTATTCTCGTAATAAATTGTCGCTTTCGTGTTTCGTACTATAATTCAATTCTACAAAACAGCATTTATGAATAATATAGGAAATTCTTAATTTAAATATAAACTAACTATTTGCATCCCTGTGGATTAAACCTATCAGACGCTGGTTAATCAATTTTGTTGAACAAATTTGATTTTAGGTAGATAATTTCAGATCATTAACCAAGCAAAAACCAGTTTTAACCCGAGTGTAAATGTACTTACTTGTTTTATATTTGTAACCTGCAGTTTAGAGAACAACAATTGACTCCTTAATAATAATTAGGTACCTTTTCTTTTGTTCACTAAAACCTTGCCTGGATACTACAAACCTGTTTTGCATCACTTATATTGCGTATATACTCCTATATTGTCTGAAAATAAGTCAATTGAATGACGAATTAAAGCCTAAATACTATCATTAACACTATGATCATAACATTGGCTGTTGCCTCGTCAAAGTATATTTGAACCGCATAATATCAACTGTCATATTTAAATTATAGCCAAAAGTAGCCAAACTGACAAGTATCCTGAAATGAATCTCTCCTGCTTTTATTATTATGTTTATTTATTTGTACAAGGTGCATTATATTTTGTTGTTTCAGTCATACATAATATGCTCTATAACTAGTAGAATTAATTCTATGACATACTTGTAATTTGTTTAAAACTTAAGTAATTCAAGTGTTTACCAGGAAAAAGGTAGAAAGAAGAAGCACATTCAGTAAAAAATATCAAAGAATCTTTCGGAGAGGTTCCAGATCTTATCAAATGTGCTTGGACGGGACATTTCTCTGATCTTTGATCTGGTTCTGCCCATTTATACGTTTCATACTATTAGTTGGCGAAAGCTTTCATGAATCATAAAGGTAATTTTTAATATTATATAATTTAATATTTTAACTATTCAACCTACTTATCCATTATGTAAACACCTATATACCGGTGTTAGCAATTGTAATTATTTAGAATAAATTAAAACAGATTTCAAGATCTATGTTATATAGTTCTGGACCAGAATATTTTACAAATGTTTGAATATAAAAATGTTTTATATTCCGTAAATATGGTATTGTATAAGTATACGAAGATACAGAAAATATTTCGGCAGTAATTGTATAAAACGAAGGCATTTTTGAAGACTTCCTGAAACTGATAAAATTAAAAGTCTGTCTTTTAAATACTCAATTTGGTACTTCAAGATTATTATAACATTTATTTCATATATTGCCTTTGGACTAGCTATAATAATTTTATTTAATTTACCTGAGACTACTAATTCAGAGTAACCGATGATTGAATAAAATAGTTGAGTTTGAGTTCTTCTCAAAATAATTAGTTACCACAATTATTGTTCTTATTTATCAATAAGAACATGATCTATTATACTTACCATGGTAATATGTATTACATTTATTATTAAAAAATACCCGTATGATTATTGTGCAATATTCGGAAATTAGGGGTAGTTTCTCTTAAAATTTATATTCTTGGTTGAAGAGGAAATCAATGAGCTGATTTAGTACTTTTGACCTATCGTACGATGTTACAAGCCGTTTCTCACTGGTGGAACTCAACACAGGAACACTGCTGGCCTGTCGCCAGACTCGGAAGGTGGACAATCAGAGTCGACAGTACAGTCAAAGTGATATGAAATGGCTATAACAATAACAATACTATAAGCAAAAGGTAAGACCACGTGTCACGTAACAGGCTACGCTGAGTTAAAAAGAAAATTCAATTCTGTAGATATTATTCCAGATCTGCCACGGAGAGATAGAAAGGCAGGCAATCCTACAGAAAATATGTTTACATGACCCCAGGAGAGAAAAAAGAATTTTTTAAGTGTAGTGATTGATAGGATTCAATGACGCTCATCCAAATTCTAACATTCTACAAGAAGCAATATGTAAATCATTCTAGTACATGTATATATAGATGAATAAAATTCTATAACACAATTAATTTATCCTAAAAAATAGAGAAGGCTAGTTTTCACCTTTTGTACCATAAGAACTATCGTCTCAGTAAGCATAAATAATTATACATTATAATATCTAAGAACAATTAATGAGTACGTTAATTTTCTAACAACATTTCTGCTCCACTGAAAAGCCATCTACGTTGCATTTGGGTTAGTTTCATCACAGCTAAGTTTCTCCGTAATACAGTCAAAGTTTCTCAATGTCAAGTACACCAAGAGTTGGTCCCCTTGCAGCAACAGAAACAAAACATTAATCTTCCTCACTGTTTAAAACAATCTTTTCCACAATGCTCTAATGAAATCAGTACAATGGTCTTATTCGTATAAGATAATTTTGGTAATTTTGAATTGACGCCCATTCCATCCTCCAATTATTGCAGACCCTGTCTTCATGCTAGATTTGCTCTTTCTTAATCTGGAGTCGACATCTAACTGTGAGAAAAAAAGACATTCAAAACAATCTTTCAGCATAGTTTTTGACGTCAGTCTATGATGAATCTATGTTTTTAATGTTGTTTATTTAGTAGTGGTAGGATTAAATAAAACATTAAATTGTATTTTTTATTCTATATACCGTTACAATTATAACATACATGTTTTAACTGAACAATAATAATTGAAGGCACTGGAAGAAAAAATATGCCTTATTGGCACATTTAAATTTTATCCATTAAAGTGTTCTATATTTAAAGCTAAAATATTATACGGAAATCAATATTATACCATTGATTAGGCCACTTACGTAATTGAATGTAAATTAAAATGTATTCTACATACATAAACTATTTAACTGCCTGAAATTTGTCTTGATCATCAAATGAGAGAAATTTGTTACAGAAGGAATACATTACATTCTAGGAAAAACTGAAAAGTTACCGAAAAACTTTTTATTTGGAAGCGAATATGAAATGACCTTCTTGGCTTTATAATCTATACCAGTAGATCACATGTAAAGTTAGATGATTCAAATAATAACTATAAAGGGATGTCGGAGATAAAGTGGTTCAATCTAATTTGAAACTACTAATAATATTTATTATTCACTTTTATTGTACATTTCCCAATTTACCAAAGAGGTGGATTTTTAATTATTACTTATGTGTCTGTTCAAGTATAAAAAACAATTCAATAATACGGCTTAATTGTATACTGCATAAAATGCTATACATTATTTATTTATAACACAAGTTATTTATTGTTAATTTAAATACGGTGAATCGTTTGTTGTTAAACCATGATTAAAAAGGAGCGCGCTTTTTCTGGACTTTGCTTTTTAAGTACCTCAACTCTCATGCATTATTCGTGATTTCCATTATTTTAACTGTAAATTATGGTTGTTATTAATGTTTATTGGATGAGGTTTTGTAGAATTAGTGACTGAAAACGCAGAAAACATTTTCATTTAACAATATCTACCTGTCTGCACAATATCTCGAGAATGAACTAACCATAGGCTTTAAATGTTGTATGAATATTCATTTATATATAGGTAACTCCTAAGTTTATGATAGGTAATGCCATAGGATTTGGCTAAGCGTTAACGGCATTTTTTGTATTATTTACTATACGTAACAATAATGCCAAGGAGAAAATCACGGAATATAAATATAAAGAATTTAGGTTACAACTATCACCCATGTGACATTATAACATAACAATACATTAAGTAACATTAAGCCCAAATACCCCCAAGATATATCAATAAATATGCTACTTGTAGACTACAAATTTTGCATGTAAACATCAGCCAAACAAACGTAACATGAAGTGAAGTACTTCTACTTAATTATTATTTCCTCATATTTATTCCTCCGTTATTTTTATATATAATGGTAAACAAACAAAACTTAATTCTAATTTGCATACGTTTTATAAGTAAAAGTTCTTCTTTGACCCAGTTTAATAGGCCTAGTCTTAACTTGGATACACTTAATAAATTATGTGCGTTGACCAGCAAATAGTTACAGCTATATTGGTTTACAGTATCGTGACGATTGTTACAGTGATAAATGACAGGGAAACACCGTATCGTAATTAACGTCATTCACAAAACCAATCTGTAAATGACATCTATTACTGGTCAGACACTTTCCTGGAATCAAAAGCGCGATAGCAGAGAGTTAAGAATGTTACATTGACACATGGACAGGTGTTGATTGATCACAGTAATATAATTGACTTGAGATTAGTCTGTGATTGACAGCTTTTGCTCGCCAGTCAATTTACAGGAATCCGAAGCTTAATAGCACAGAATGACGATTGTTTCATTGACACATGACAAGTGTTTGATTGATCACAGTGACTTAATGGATTGTTACATAGGAACATGACAGGTGTTGGTTGATTACAGTACCTTAACGTAATGGACTGATGATTAGTCTGTGTTTGACACATTTTGCTCGTCAGTAATTTTATCAGAAACAGAAG
>NW_025785272.1:0-23810 GCF_021130785.1 Homalodisca vitripennis | reverse complement strand
CGCAGGTGCGGACTCTGCCAAATGGTCAAGCGAGTCCCATACTGCTGACCTCCTCTACAAGTGCTGTACACTTTAACACATATTATGTCTTTTAGGGGGTTAAATTTTACTAAATGAATTAAATTTGAATATACACCCAATAAAAAAGCATAAGAATTTTTCTGAAGTGGCGACAAAAGACAAATCAAACAAAAATAATTTAAAACTTGTTAGATAATTGTGTTCGGGTCGTTACACTCCCCCTCATCCGTCTGGAAAAGATGTGTCATAGGATTAAAGTGATGGCACATCTTGAATATATTACATTTCGTATCATTAATGACTTTATAAGTATCTTTAAAAATGTTTTTTTTTCTTCTGATGTGTTCCCCAAATTGTTTAATACATATTTCTAATCTAAGTTTACATAACCATGATACTATTAAGATTTAGGATTATTACTAATCATACAATATTTATTATTCAAGAGATCACACAGCCGGTCAGTGAAGTCTTTTGGTTTTTATTTTTGTCACTGTTAAAAGATTTTTAAAAAATTTTCACGTTTCCCGTTTTTTTTTTTCCCCACCACTAGCGGCGTTTAATAATGAGGGGGGGGTGGTCATCCCCGAACTAAAGGAAGGCTTCGTTGGAGTGATCTCTGCTAAATGGGAATGTTCGCTTCCTCCACCGCCTTCCCAGGACCGGCGATCAGGCCTGCTAGCCTTAGCTTTCCCCCCGAGAATACACCACACCGTCAGTTGGGCTCTGGTCTGGGCCGGGACGACTTTTCCTTTGCGAGCGTGAAGAAGCGAGTTTTGTCTTTGCTGCTCGCGACTGGGGTTATTTCCCCCCCCCCCCCCGTGGGCAAAGGCGTCTTGATTCTCCTATGACATATAAAAACTACGAATGCAAGTATACAATTTTAAACCTTACAAACCAATACATACATATGAATAATAGAAATTATAATTTTTTTATTTAACAATCAATGACGACAGGTCTGGTTTATATTTAGATCCTTGCCAATAATGACATTTAGTCACTATTTCTATACATGATGCATCAAATTAGATTCTTATTTTTAATATCTTTTAGCGGTTTTTCATCAAAAAATTTAACAAAAGTTACTTGTTTAAATAAAAAAAAATAACAAAAGCAAGGAAAAAAAAAAAAAAAAAACAAAAGAATTAGCAAGGAAAAAAATAAATATAAGAAGCGGTTTCATTGGGCTTCAATATTATTTAATTTTCGGATATAGTGAAGGTGCGTAACTATTTTCTTTGTATATAAAACTATATTTGCCCATACCATCCCAATCCTCGAAATATACTCTTACCACTTTTTCCAAAAATAAATCACCACCTTGATATTTGTTTTATGTACTACCTGAGGGTGTTTACACAACAAACTTCACACACTAGAGATATCTTATCTTTTACGTATATGTCATAGGTTTTTTAATTAACGAGATGTAATCAATCTTCAATATGTTTGCTAAAACAATTTAATATTACTTTGTAGGGTTAGGGGTCTGCAAACAACTAATCTATAATCCAATCATTTGCCATTTTGTAACCAAAAACGGTGAGTTTACATTCTCAGTTAGAACTCTGTTACACTTTTGAAGGCTACAAGAAACGCCGGGCGATTAATCCCATATAACAGTGAATAGATGCATACCATCCGACTCGTATGGTTGTAAGTTAATACACTTATTGAATTATGGACAAAGTTTTAACATAACTGTGCCTACATTAGAACATATTGCACCCTGCGAGAGTGAGCCAGGTACATAGTACTGGTCCATACCTTACTTTTGTCTTTTTTTTAGATCATCAACAAGTAATCGTGTTTTCCAATTTTCCAAACTAACCAATGTCTACCTAGAGGTTGATAAAGTGGTATCACGCGTTCGCGATTTATATAGGCTTTCACAATTGTCTATCAATTGAGCCTTAGATGGTTACGGTAAACAATCCAATCGTCTATGCTAGATGAATCTCTGTCCAAGCTGGATTAGCTAATGCTTGTGCTGTACAAACGAGATCATCAATACAAAAATATATTCTTCATTATTTTACAGGAAAAATTTAGATTTTCAAATGAGATGGTATACTCTTCTCAATTTTTGATTTTTAAAACCTTTGTGAAATCATGTGGATTTAAGTAGTTTACTGCTTATCTACACATACCAGAGTATATACACACAGTATACTAACATGCTTGCCTAAACTCTAATTAACCTCGTTAACACTCCTCCCTCGCCATACTCACCCAAATAAGCATAAGCTCTTCTTAACACCTCCTTAGGGGGCGGCCCCTTCCGCTGCTTCGTCGTCTGACTGACCCAGGTTATATGGTCTACAACCTTTCCCCAAATAAGAATGATACAAAAAAATCCCGTCTATCCATCATTAGTGACTTTCCCTCTTTAATCTGCCACTGTCTCTTGATATACGTCAATTCTAGCATTCCCGAAATGGTTCTCCTGCTTCTCTTCCTCCAACTCCGCAAAATTATCCTCGCTCCATACTCGTCCTCATTCACCTCTTTGTTCTCGCCATTCGCATGTCCATTCACATCGATCTTGGCAATCCGATACTTTTTCAGCTTTGTCATACCTCTAATCCACCTTCCAGCCTCCCCTTGTTCAATGCCCAGGGAAGCTCCAAGGTTCCCCGCACCTCGCTACCCCAAATATCGATGTTTTGATCTTAAAAAATAGTCCAGCATTTATAGGGTTCCTCTACCATATAACGCCGCAACATAGCCCATCTGCCCAAACCGAGCTCCATGACTCCATTATTGAATTTACCCTTTTTAGCTTAAAACCACATCAATCAGTTTGACCTAAATTGTCTTAACCATTGTTGTAGCGATTGCCATATGTTCTTGCTATAATGGAACGTGGATGCATCATTATAGTTCTGATATCGATTTGATTAAGTTTTGTTAATGATGTTTATTAAACCTGTACCGGTTGGCTGTAGATAACGGCGCTTACACTCCATTATCTTCCATGACATAGCTTTAGTGTTAGCTACTTACAATCACTGCTATGAATCTTAAATATCTTTCCATCACAAAGGCGTTTAATTTGTGTAATGCGATCGCGAACTTAAACAACTGTTACCACTTATTTAAACTTTTACGTTCGTCTACCTTGGTTATTTACATGTTTCTAAAAATCATTCGCTAGTCGGTACACACTCAAATAGATACCACTTTAATTGCAATAACCTCTCACTGCATTTTTATAAGTCCAACCACCGACTTATTTTTCTAGAAGGTGGCCAAGCAGGTGGCAAAATAGTTTGACAGTAAGTCAGTTTAAGAAAATTATATTCACTCTCATATTGGTTTCGACATTCTCCTTTCCTTCAACTCTTTAATATATTTAAACTCGAGAAAGTCTTCCATCCCGAGACGTTTCACACTGATATTTTTCTATAAATACTGTTCTAAGTTTCTACACATTCATTTTCCTTTTTAATGGTATCAGTTTCCATCAAGGATTACTCCCACTAGATCAAAGTACCCAACATAAACGATTCTCCATTCATCTCCGGATATCACAGAGTGCTAGGTCTAACACGGGGGGAAGGAGGCTTCCCCTAAACACTAACTCCTTGTGCGGTGCTCATTTCAAGGGGGGGTGCTTCATTGGACCAACGTAATAATCATTAGTCCCTGTAACAAAGTTTTTATACCTTGACATCTATACACATCATAAGCGTTATCTATATTATTTTACGGATAATATCACTCACACAATGTTGCTTAAAACTACACTTCTACACACTTATTATAATATAACACCAATTGATCTATTCTTAAACGTAGGACCCTGCGATGGGTTGGAGGTTCCCTTTCCCGCAGATAAGCAAAATCCAGCCCTTAACAGGAAATTGTTCGAATGTTCTATTTTTTCTTTCTGGCCTTCTGTGTTAGTACTCTCCAGTCAATCTCATGTTGCTTGTGTAGATATTATCAGAACAAGTTTTTTGATCTATATTGCACAGTAACTCCTTGTTTTATTTTCTCTCCAACACAAACATTCAATACCCATCTCTCAGCCCAACATTCGTTATACATACATTTTACACTTCTGTCAAACTGATGCATTTATCACTTCAAATTTTCGCTGAGCGAGGGACACCTGAGTTGGTTACATCAACCTACTCAAGATGAATATTTCGAGAATGTTATACACCAACAACTTCGGCTTTTTTCTGTAAAACTTCGGATTCTCATGAATGATAAACATCTTTAAACTTTACTATCTATTTAGATTATTAAGCGTATGCGTACACACTTTGTAATGCTCTCTATTTAAACACAACTCAACTTCATCAGTCTTCCAGTCTGGAGAGTGTGCTTCCTCCTCTCGCCGTAACTGGTCTTTTCAAAATTGATCTTTGTCCCTTTTCCCTTTTGGGCCGGTAGCATTGTAGATCCACTCGGTCTAGCTTGCTCTGCTGCTTGGCTCGGTACTGTTTGGATCTTCAACCTCCTCTTCGCGCATCACTTGCTTCTTCTTCGAGGCTTATTCCTCTTCTTGCTTCCGTGCTAGGAACTCGTAGTGCTTCTTCATCTTCACTTTCCTGGAATTCTTCTACGTTGTCTTCACTTTCTTCTTCTTTGTTTTTCGATTCAACTACTGGCTTGATTTCTATTCACGTGCACTTTGACGTTTTTCCCTCTTATTCTTAAAACAACATTTAACTCAGATACGATTTCTACTATTTTGTATGGACCTTTCCATAACTGTGAGAGTTTTTTTTTTTTTAACTCTACCCTTTTTTTTATGTGTGGTACATGCAGGTACACTAACTGTCCGACATAATACTCACTTTCTTTCAACTTCTTGTCGTAATGCTTCTTTTGAGCTTTCCTTGCCTTTTCCTGGCAGTGTTTCGATATTTCTTGAATCTCTTTTAATCTGGTTCGTAGATCTTCCACGTAATCTGAGTAGACATCTGTGTCCTCAGTTATAGTGAGATCTGCTTCTAAGGGTGTTTTCCATCTTCTTTCCGTACACCATTTCAAAAGGTGTTTTACCCTGTACACTCGTGTTCTTGGCTATTGTATGCCATGTTTATCATGGGTAACAGTTCGTCCCAGTCTGACTGGTTTTTGTTGACAAAGTGGCTCAGCATTTTAGGGATGGTTCGGTGCACTCTCTCTGTCCGTCCGTTACTCATAGGATGGTAAGCTGTTGTCTGTAATTTCTTTATTTTCAGTAGTTTGCATACATTCTTGAATCAGTTCTGATGTGAAATTTTTCCCTTGGTCTGTAATTAATTCTTTTGGTACTCCGATTGACGTTATAACTTTCTGAACAAATTGCTCGTGCTATGGTTTCAGCTGTTCGATCTGGCAATGCTATAAATATTCCGAATCTTGTGAAATGGTCGATAACAGTTAATATGTACTTGTTATTTGATCTAGTTAACGGTAAGGGACCTACTATGTCGCATGCTAATCTATAACCAAATTCACTCACTTCTTGAAACTTCTCTAATGGTGCTTTTGATTTTCCATAGTCTGTTCGTCTGTTGCATGAGTCACATGATTGTACGAATGCTGTTACATCTGCTCTCATTTTGGCCAGTAGAATTTATCTTGAATTCTTAATATGGTCTTCTTTATTCCTCCATGTCCACTCGTTGGCAAATCATGATGTAGTCGTATAACTTTCTCCCTCAATTCTCTTGGTATTACAATTAATTTTTTCATCTTCTTTCTTGAAGTACACTACTCCTTGGGGACTTGTTTTGAAATGTTCGTGCATTTTCAGTTTTTGACATTTTTTATCTTTCTTTTGAGCTGCTTTAATCGCGTCTATATCTAATAAAGGTAACTTTTCCACACTCGTTTTTATATACTACTCTACTTAGACAATCTGCATTTTTGTTTTTCACACCGGGTTTGTGGTAAAAACTTTGTAGTCATACTCAGCTAATTTCAAAGCCCATCTTGTTAATTCTACTTGAAGGATCTTTTAATGATAGTAACCATTTGGTACTAGTAACCCACGATGTTGGTTGGTTGCTCCGCTTCCGTCTCCTAGGCTGGCGACGTGATGAAGATGGCAAGATGGCGTCCTTTCTCGGCGTCCTTTCTCGGCTTGGCGTCTTCACGTGTAGATTCTTTCATCCAATTCCATCATCTCCTTGTTGCACTTTTTTATACCAAAATTTTGCAAAAATCCAACTTCAAAACACTTTTCCTAGACGTTAAAACTGTACTCGACACTGGATTACACTGTTAAAGTGATTTTTGATGTTCACGTGGTCACTTCGGCGTCGGGAAATCAATCAAACTGTACAGTTAAATTGTCCCAAAGTTACGCGATCACCCACCGCGCTGCCACCAAATCTGTAACGCGACCGATTTGGGGATTAATTGGTATCCGCTGGCCACCACCGGATGATGCACGGAAAAAGAAATAAAGTTTGTGCAACAACGTTTGAATTTTAAAAACACTGTTTATTAAAGATTAATTTATAGAAATCACACAATTTACATTGGTTAAAAAGGGGAGAGCACTTCCTGAATGATATAAAGTATTGAATTACATTATTGAAAGAATTTAGAAAATTTTATAATAGGGCGACAGAGAGTTACATGTCTACGAGTCTGAGGCCTGAACTAGACTAGCTTCCCAGCACACGCAGGTGCTGACTCTGCATTGTCAGCAGTCTTACTGCTGACCTCCTCGACAGTGCTGTACACTTTACAATTATTTATGTCTTTAGTTAAATTTTACTAAATGAATGAAATTTGTATATAACCAAATAAAGCATAATTTCTTGAATTATTGTTAATATTGGGTTCGGGTCGTTACATATGTATTTTAAGTATGATACTATCATTAAGAAAGCTTTTATTTCCTTGATATCGAGATGGAATGTTTTGTAATAATAACGGAGTGGGTGGCGAGTACAATGCTTTTAGCGTGAAGATACCTGGAGGATACATCTACTGATGGAAGTTCATAAACGTGTATGTACACTCTAATCTTGCTCTGTATATCTTGATTGTAGGTACTCGTATACAATTACATGTACTATGGCTAACGATTAAGTATGTGAGTTGTTATAACGACTTGGATTGTTGATATTAATATTACAGAGTATTAATATTTAAATTATTAATGAGACATCCAAGGCTATATAAAATTATTTTTAATTAGTAACCTCCTAGTGAATATTCAGTACAATTTATTACTAAATTGGTTAACTACTAAATATTATCTAGTTTGACTAAAATACAAATCACAGTTCTAAATAAAAAAACAATGGGATTTATTTTAAAATGGCAAATTAATAAGTTCAACGTTTCAGAATTTTCATTACTCTATTTTCCACAAAGAAGTGACAAAACCGTTTTAGTAAATTTAAAAGGTCCTTTGGCAAGAAATAAATATAATAATCAAATATATCAAACTAAAATCAGAGCTCTCTTTCTAAAATAAAATAATAAAGTTTTTAAAATAAAAATCTAATACCAATTGGAAAATAACTAAATTTAAAATGTTCTCTTCTAAGTACAATCACAATTTTATTCAAAAAATAAAAATTTAAACTTCTCCTGACAATAGTTGAACCTTAACTTTCAAGTCTCTGCAATTCGGATTGCAACTCTCTCAAACCATTATTAATGTTCAATTAATTTCCAATTAATAATTCACAATAAAAAAACAGTTCCAGTTAAATATAATAAATTACTAAATTTCCAAAACTTTCAATTAAAGTTATTAACAAAGTTCGATTTAATTCACCTTTCTTGCAAGATTAAACCAACTGTAAACTTATATGATTCCATTGTGCTTTATTGTTTATTGAGAAATTAATTATGCAAATTGCTCTGTAGTTTCTATGAATTTAATTTTTTTCTATAAAAAAGACAACAAAATTAATTTAATAATCAGATTTGGAAGACTATTTCAATAAAACGTACAAATAAATTTGGTACTTACCTCAAACTCCCTCGCGGAAACAAAGTAAGAAACACGGTGCACTGTAATCAACTTAAATCGCGAAAATGACCAAAAGAAGCGCGAAAATTAAGAGCGGGCGCTTATATAACTTCCCTTTCCCATCAGCTTTTGCAGGACATCCGCTGGTGTCCTCTCATTGGTCCAGCTGTATCAAACAAGGAGAACAATAGTCGCAACAAGACAAGTTCTAATCAATTTAAGGCAGTCAACCTGCAACACAACTTAACTATTTAAAACTACCAGTACGAACTTGCCAAAGGATACATGTTCGTTTTTACCCTGACTTTTCACAATCTAATCTAAAAATAAATCCCAATATTCCGATCCTAAAATTGTTATTTAATTTTAAGTTTTAATTAAAAAAAATAAATCAAGTGCAGCTTTAAAATCGCTAGAGAGTGGCTCCATAATTTTAAATTAGCTTATGGTTTATGACTGAAATTAAAACTGGAAATATGAAAAGTAATGCGGTTTTCAAAAAATGCGTGATTAAATTACTGAACTTTTATATTCTTTAAGGATTTTTTTACAGATATTCTAGTCACTATTATTTGGAGACCATTTTTTATAACCACAATTATTTAAAATGTTATAATGTACCTAAATTAAAATATATCATAATTTCATTTTCTTTACTAAATTAAACATAACAATATTCATATCTGCAAAGTGAAGTTCTTTAACAAGACTCAAGGTAGGCGGTATTTGTCATTAATAAAAACTTGGTAAGTAACATTACGATGGTAATAACACGTAAACCTGTTATATTTTAATATTATTTTAGGGATATTTTTTACTATAGGAGATTAGTAGTTATAGTTTTAGTGGTAATGATATTAAAGTCTGTAGTTTTAATTACTTTCTATATAGTTAATTGTATACAAATTTAGTTAAATTTATTCAACGATAACTTATTAAACGTTAACATTGTGTTTGTTGATTATAAATGGATTTTACATTATGAAAAAAACTGAAAGAGGTGGTAAGATATAGAGGAATGGATAAAAATGTATTCTGTAATTAGAATCATACAGCATATAACACAAATTTGTGAATTACATGCATTAGTTTGCCGTTATAGCTCGTATTTATAAAGTTAATAACAAAAGGAATTCAGTGTTAAGCAATGCGGTGTTTATAGCATACTAAGTTTATTTTACAGTCGTGTAGGGAATAACTTTGCCATTCAATCTATTTTTGTACCTGTCTTGTATAATCTTCATGAAAGAATATCAAAAGTAAAATAGGTTTTTTTTATTAAAATATGCTTAGGTACGAATTACCAGAGATTTAGGATTGTTCGATAAAAAAAAATCAAACGGACCACCAAATAGCCGCCTAAGTTCAATTTTTAGACTTGTCAAAGATGCCGAACTAATAATTTTTTATACTATTAATTTGAATAAAGCTTATTTAATAATTAAAATCAATTCCTAAGGGAATTGAATAGTTATACTTATAAAAAATATTAGTGTAGTGGCCAAGTCCTTTAGCAATATTGCCTTGTTGTAATAATTTGAAAGCTGTGATTCATTGCTTTTCTTGAGGTAATGGAATCAAGTAAGTAGCCTAGTTCATTGAAATACCATAGTAAATGGTTGATTATGGTTTGCTTATGACTTTATCTCCCTTATGACTTTATGAATTCCATAAAACAAGCCTAACAGTAAGAAATTTTTAAGGATTTTAAACTGCATAACAACCTAAATATACTATTATCTATAGAACAATACGAGTATATTACATAACTTTATCTATAGCACGTGTATAGAGATAAAGTGTACTATATTACGTCCAAAACTCATTACGGTTATTTAAATTTTTTTAATATTTTGTCTGCTTATTTAGTTTCTTACATTCGATGGGAACTTTTTTTAAATAAAGGGAACATCATACTAAATGTGAAATTCTATAACGCATATTGTTGCAGTAATACATTGTTTGCTATATTTATTTACTATATATTTATGTTCAAACAAATTTTATTGTGGGAAATTTTCAGTTAAACAAAAATGAGGGCAGAAATAAACTGAACCAAACGAACAAATCTTTTCGTTTATTCAATCCTATTTCCACTAAACTTTTTGCCGTCTAGGTGGTTTGTGAGATGGGATCGTTTCGTGTTCTTCTCTTTTAGCTTATGAAGACCATTTTTGCATAACAAAATATTTGATTTAGAGTGAGACATTTCAGTCGGTCTGCTTTTAGTGCAAATTTTGTTGAAATTAAAACTTTTCTTAGTGCATGTGAAATTTGCTTTAAGGATACATGTAGGAAAAGTGACATTAATTAGTAGTGACCTTTTTTATTCCACTCACGCATGCAAAAAGATGAACTCAGATTGTCTTATTGGGAAAAGAAATCAAGTGTATAAGTCAGTTGTTTTGAAGATATCGTGCTAACAGACAGAAAGAAGTGCAATTCTTCCAATCCGTTCGCTTAAGGTCATCCAGTTAATCCAGTTAAATGGTTACACTCATGGTTACATCGATTCCGGTGGATACAGATATTAAAGTCAATAGCCTTGAAACTACATCCATTAGCTCTATAAATCATAGCAATATGTTTACAAAATATAATACAAATTAGTTAGAACTTCAACAAACATGAATTGTGCAATTTACATTGTTGACCCAAAAACTGTCATATGCCGGTGTTACAGTTACAGTAGTGATATACAGCCACTCCTCCTGTAATGCCTCTCAATGCGTTTTCTTGTGTACCGTGGTATAGCTTTAGCACCACATTTTATTTGCATGTACCTAATAATAATTCATACTCTTTTAAATGAATAAAACGAGGAAAATCCTGGATGGTTTACTTGTCTTGGAATCCCAAATCCACAGTTTTTATTTTGATTGGGCCTGAGGCGTTTAATCCAATTACTCTCCCACTAGTTTTATAGAAGGCAAATCTGAGTTTTTTATTTTTTATGGAAAATGCCAGCTTTTTAATTGACATTGAGGTTTGACTTTGAGGAGTCACCAACTATCCATAAAACGTAACTCCAGATAGATTGGTTATTACGAATTAAAGATGATGGCATCGAACACATTGGTTGTTAAATGGTTGGATAATATATTACACTTAGTGGTTGCGTGTTTTGTCCTAAAACCAATGTATTCCATGACATTAAAAAAATGGAAAAGCATATCGGTTATTTCCCAGTTAAAGGAAAATAAAGCGATAAATAATTTCGGTTACTTATATTAATTGATTTAAATTATTTGAGGTCAGTAAAATCTAAAATTTTATGCCATGTATAAATGGTTTTATGTAAGACATAAATGTTTACACACCCAATAATACTTGTTATACATTAGTTACAAACAGGTTAACGTAACCCATCGTTATTGCCCGACTGCCCCGGAATCCTTGTTTCCTATTACAATCTAGAGCCGGTTGTAGGAAAATCACTTTAGGTTTTACGCCATAAAAACAACTACAAAACTTAATCACGTTTAAGCTCTTATTTTTCGTTTATGATAAACACACACAAAAATGTCTTTAAATCTAAATAAAAATATAAATATTAAGCAAACTAATCCGCTTTTTAGTTTTTCCTTGTAGACGTGCTCATACTGTCGTGAGTATTTAAACAAAGTCGGACAAAACAGTATTGGGCTATTTTCTCTGGAATGTAAAACAAAAATACCTTAAAAGGGCTAATAAGCAAAACCTTTTTGAATTACATGTATCATTTACACCTAATGAGATATTCACATAAATTGAAAATACGTATAAATAAAGGTGTAAATGTTACTGGAAGTTTAACCATCGCTCTTCACAGGACTAATACTCGTTATATATATGGAACACACCATGCGCAGTATTCGTAATAGAAGCTAATTAGAACACCTATAAAAATAGAAATAGAAAAATCATATTTCTTGTTCTCTGTTGATCAAATAAAATAACACATAGTGTTAAACACTAAACACATTGTCTAAGATAAAAGTTAGTCGCCAAAAAAAAAGGGTTGTAATGGTTACCAGATTGATTACATTTCATTACTGCACCTGATTGCCTGGCAGAGGTTTTTATGTACGTAACAAACCTCAACCTCCTTTACAATTACAATGTGTTCTTTATCCCTATTAAGATGATGTGACGCCGGTTGTCATGGTTATCAGATGGATCACAGGTTGTTGCAGCACATAATTGTCTAGCAGTAATTTGTATATGTAAGTTTTCAAGCCTCAGGATCTTTTAACAATAATAATGTGCTCCTTTATCCTGGTCAAGATAACGAAAACGCCGGTTGTCATAGTTACCAGATTCATCACATCACACATTTTGCTTCAACTGATTGCCTGGCAGTTGTTTTTTTTATTGACTTTGCTGCCGTCAACATCCTTAAACAATAATAATGTGCTCATTTACCACAAAGAAGCTAAAAGAAAATAGTTGTCTAGGTTGTTTGTATAGAAGGAAGCAAATACATTTTTACCTATGTAAAGTATAAAAATATGTACACATTAAATGTTAAATGATAATGTATTTTGTTGAGAAAAATAGACCATAATTTCATGTGAAATATCATTCCAAATAAAATGTTTCGTTTATATTTGTATATCAATAATATACAAAAATGTAAAATCAATAGGGATTATACATAAAAAATTCCTACAAAATAGACTTTATTAATGAAATATTTGAAAGGTAAAACTATTTTACTGACAGAAATTGAATAATAATTTCTCTAAATCCCTGTGTACTTTCTCTTAATTAAACTGATTCCCTATGAACTAAAAAAAATAATAATTACGTTCTTAAAAATAAGAAAATAAAATAAAAAATGGAAATTGTGACATAAACGAAACTTGAATTTAGCTCACTCTATCCATATTGTATGTAGGTTAGAAAATATCTTTTCGATTATTTAGAGGTATAGAAAAATCCGTAACTATAAATAACTTATGATGACTGCTTAATGTTTTGTAACAATTTCATTTTTGGTATCAAATTTGTCTTTAATTAAAGATTATCGGTAACAGTTTAAGCCCTCGGATGCTCTCCACAGGATAATAACTAATGTTTTCCCCACAGGGTTAGTTTAATAAATTTAAGATTTAGGTATAACATGATGTGAAATAGTCTAGGGACCATGTTAGTGATAAGAGCGCACCAAGTTTACTCACCATTGTGTATTAATATAGCATATTATATGATAAAAATTATAACCTGAGGACATATAGTTGCATTGCATCCTGCTAACTAGCTGACTACAGTCATTAATGATGAGCTATACCTTCATATAATAATTATTTACAATTATTTTATACCAAAAATACTGAATTATATCTTGTGGTAATGTGTGTAATACAAACACATTCAGTACAATCAAGTCGAAACAAAAAATACAAACAAATTAAAACTTGGTAAAAAATTAATACATATATCTGTCACGTTAAATTTCACTACTCCGTTATTTATGGACCTCGGATAAAAAAAAATATCCTAAATTCCTACGACAATTATTATTTAAAAATGTTTTATAAGTTAATTTGTGGTATCAATAATGGATTTGAGGCATTGATCACACCTTTGAAATAACATTATTAATATAGTATAATGTTAGTGCTTGATGAATTAGGCAATCTCGTAATTGGGACAATATTTAGCTCCTCGTCACGAGAAAATATGTTAAAAGGCTTTTATTAGCTGTTTATGATAAAAAACAAATCTTGAATCTGTATATTAATAAAATATTGTAAGAACAAAATTTATCACTAACATACTAATTCAAAATTATATTTATTTACACACTAATGTTTTCAGAAGAACTCTCATAGAGAACGTTTAAGGAAAATAATTTACACATATCAACATATTTCTTGTCTTCTCGGAAAAAATTTAGTAAAGTTAAATTTTTCAGAAGTAGAAAAAATTATAAATTTTATTTGACTAAGTGATTGAATTCTGATATTGCAATGCTCTTGGCATTACGGTGAAGCGGAAGTCATATCTACTGTCAGAGGTACAAGAGTGGTTTGTTTATCTTTTGTACTGACTCGAATATCAAATAACATCTTGCTTCAAAGGGATAAATCACTACAGGATTTAAAAAAGCTCTTGAACTATCTTTACCCTTTTATATAATTTCTATGAATTAATTGTGTAGACAACAAAAGTTTTGTGCAATAAAATAATTTTTTTCTTCAATTTAAAGTGTAAAATATATATTGTTCGTCTTACTATTTACATATTTACTATACAGTATTAACTGTATTTATCTGCCATGATTAATAACTTGGCCATGAATACATTATTTCTGTAATACAGTAACATTTTTTTATATTATCCAGGCCGGTGTCCTATTGCAACTTTAAGATTACTGCTTGACTACCAAACATATAACGTAAAACAAACATAATACGTCATGTAATCGTATCTAATCACAAACAATGTTCATTCTTTTCAATGTTCAATGGAGATTACGATTGATCTGTAAACAATTTTGAACACCTGAAAAAGCTTTGTTTACGCCTGAATACGTAAAATACACAATGCACTCATGCATAAATGTAGCAGATAAGGTTGTAGTAAATGAACCGTAAAGCTTGATACCTGCTACTCTTTTAATATTCATGTTTTTTGCTTTTATTGAAAAATAATCTTTCTTCTTTAAAAGGTACAAAATATATATATATGGAAAAAATCTAATCATTGTATTTGAGAGTATTTAAAAATTGATGCAAATATAAATCTGTACATTGAATGTAAAGATTTTCTAAAACGTTTTTTGCATTTTTATTAAGAGTGAATATTGTAGAAATAAAGACCCTAGAGAATTGAATGTAAGTTATCGCTCAGACAACATATTTTACGACGGTACTATCGAGCTCTTATAAATGTATTAGTAGATATTAACAGCTCAAACACACACCACACACGCTCGCGCGCGCGCACGCACACACACGTATATAATGTATAAATATAATGATTTTATTGTTGAGGTCAAAATGACAGTATGTTTATCTCTGATCCTTATTAAATTAGGACGGGTAACCTGGATAGGTAAACAATTTTTTGTTATTCTTCCTAAGGTAAACATTCCTTTTTGAATTATATTTGAGTACACATAAGCTTCCGCGTAGCCAGTGTGTTGATAACTTCCAGTACTGCAATTAAACTTACTCTTAACCTGTTTATATCCAAATCCAATTTTTTAATTTAAGATAACTTAGTTACTAATAATAATGATGTTTCCATTTTCTAATCATTCTAAGCTAGTAGTTACGTAACACCAAGGGATTATAATTGTCATGAACTGGCAATTATTGTTTAGGAAAGATAATAACATTTTTAATAAACGTAATATTTAACTATAAACTAAATAAGAAATATTCTAATGCATTTTAGTAACCACTGAATATGAACAGAAAGTTTAGCTGGAAGAGTAGGATTAGTTAACCGCTTCCAATTTAACCAACGGTTAGAGCTCACTTTGTTCAAATCCCGTGTTTCTAACTTAGATGTTTAAATTATTGTTTGGAATACAATGTTGTTTCCCTTAATTAACGTTTTTTGCCGTTGTTGATATTGGCATATGTGCAATAGCTTGGCCGAACTTAGTGATGTGAATATTTCTTCTTCGAAATACACAAATCATTTTAATTTTTGAAGAAAATGTAGGTCGTATCACATATGTTATTCTAAGAACACAATTAATATAGTAAAATAATTTATGACAAAATAATAAATGCAAAATAATAAATTCTATACTAAAACAGTAAACAGACCAATTTCAGTTAATAAACCCTATAATAGTAAATATTAAAATTTTTTATAAAACTATAATAATTCAATAATATAATCTAACAATAATAAATATTTTAACTAAAATCCAACAATTTTATAAATCTATATATCTACTAAGCAACAGAATAAATTATTATTGTAAACAAAAATGAAATAAAATACTACTTCCTAACATCTTAAACCTATAATAAATAAATAATGTAAAGGGAAAATATATAACCTTATCCTTAATATGCATTTAAGTAAGTAAAACGCGAAAAAACTGCTAAATGTATAACTATGAACTAATGACATAGTCAATAATAATAAAATGTGAAAATATAACTAACTGTTTCGAATCAATGACCCGAATAACTTATTGTTAATTATCACCAAACACGCAACTATGTATTAAAAAAAATCTTTCGTTCAATCCTGGAACATGGATTAAAGTGGCAAAACAGGTAGTTATATGTCTATCGCTTAAATACATAAAGCTGACTGTTATTTAAAAATTATCAGAGTGTTGTGACAGAGTTGATTACCACACTTTATTGACAGATAAGACACCTTGCAAGTTGCACAGCGACAAGTATATCAACGCCAAAAACAGATCATGTGATCGATTTCCCATGAAGGGAATATACTTAAATATAAATCCACTTCTGTGAGACAAAGTGGGGTGGGTAAGCGAGCAGACCCTTTGTCAGGATTCGCAAAGATCCAGAACCATCGGAAACTCCAGCCGGGGATTGAATTAGTGGGAAGCAAAAACTCGAGTCCTGCTGGTTCAAGCAACAGTAGAAATGTTTCCATATTTTAATTTCTAGCCACATCCCTGAAATTTCTTAGGATAGCTTTTTTTTTTAAGAAGTTGTAAAATTTGTAAATTATTTAGGTTTTATATATTCAAAAACAATTAAAAGCCAATTAAATCTATAATTATTATTTCAATAAGGACAAAGCTAGTATTAAATTTATGTTTTTAAAAAAAAATACATTTAAATCACACACATCAACCTATTATATTAAAAAAATTTCTTATTGTTTTGATACATAAACTATCTTGCATATAGCACAGCCCTATAAGCTGATTTCATTACAAAGGTGTGTAAAACGACGTGGACCCTGATTTCGCGAGTGCTGTCCTCTTCTGATTTCTCTCCGCACCGGTTTACTCGGCAGGAAAATTTTTAATTATAGTGGGCTGGCTCTAAAGAAGAAAGCTCTTCACACAGGATGGATAAGCAAATGGAATTAATTTTTAGGCACCGATCTCTTTTGCCTGCTGTTCTTTGTTAGTCCAAAGCTACTAGAAAAATTTTATCATAAGTCCAAATTTTTTGATGAAGGGGTATATAGAGATGAATTTATTTCCTTTTCAAATAATCAATATTGGCTTTAGGAGGTGGGTAAAAATACATCAGAATGCTCAATATCTCTATGACCATAACTAAAATTCATATCGTCTGAAATTGGTTTTTTATTAATTAAAATAAAAAGCGGAAAGTACCTGAGGTTACTAGTTACTTTCTTGGATCTTGGTAAGGCTTTTGACTGATTTAGACTATGGCGGAAACTGCTATCATAAATAATTTAGAATATGCTGGAGTTATAAAATAAACGTATACGCTCAAATATGGGTTTTGGTCAGGTTGATTTTAATAAATCGTCAGCAATTTGTTTTCCAATTAATAGAGAGTTAAGAGTAACCAAATACCAATTTCGACTACCGGTGGGGGCGGGTGTGGTAGGAGTGGGTGTATCTCTTGTTGTGTGTTTCATGTGGTGTTTGTGTGCTGGTCGTGGTGTGTCGGTGCTTGTCGATTGGAGCGTGCTGCATGGTGCTTAATGAGTGCCCGATTTTAGATTGCAGGGGGGCGAGAGGCGACGTTTGGTGCAGGGAATGGCTGGGGACCACTGTGTTTGACCACCGTGTGCAGGGTGGGTGCGGGTCGTGTGGTGGTTGCCCGTTTTGGGGGTCTGTGTTGTGCAGGGGTCAAGAATTGTGCAGGGAAGTGTTGTTGCAGCGTGTGGGGTTCGTGGGTTGTCCCGCGCGCAGGAGTTCCCAGGATTTGTTTTGAAGGGAAAGTACCCATGGGCCACTGTTTGTTCTCATAGTCCTATTTAAATAATATCAACCGAAACATTGACCATAAATAGTATGTTGTTTCTTGTTGTCCCTGATGACATCTCTGCTCCTGTGGTGCCATCTGGCAATACGTGGGAGGAGGCATTTGAACAAGCTTACTTAGATCTATCAAAAAATAAAAAATTGTTTTGATCAACAATTACTCCTGACCATTAACTTACACAAAAACAAAATATTTATCATTTGTTTTCTGGAATATATCTTTAATCCGGGTCAAAGAGATGAATCAGACCTGCACTCCTGCGGTGATTCCTTAGCTCCTGAGTCATACGGTTGTGGTATCATTGGTCGTGTTTGGGACCAATACAACTATTTGGGAGTAATTTTTGATAATAAATTGAATTGGGTAACTCGTAATCCAGTACGTCAAGAATCAAATGTTTAGAAGAAGAACTCGCTATTTGAATTTAATCAGCTCAGTGGGGTCATTGAGTGGTGGATTCGCATTAGGTCCAGTTTATTTTTGGCCTACAGTGTAATCGAGTTCTGCAGTTAAATGGTTTTTTATTTTTTCTCGCGTTTGGGAGGAGTGTGTCTCGTCCTGCTGTACTGGATACCAACATTGCGGTACACACAGAAGAAGTTATAATAAGGATTCATTTTGAGGAGAAGCCGCATATTATCCTTCTGAATCTGGTTATATAATAAGTTTCCTGTTTTACGTTTAAGGCAATTATATATAAATTCTCTTTAACTGCATATACAAAAATACAAAAGATTTTATTTTTATAGCGCTTCACCACAAGTATCACTACCAGAAATAGGAATACAGCTTTTGTATATCAGTTACAAAGATCAAACTTGGTTTTTCCATAGAAAAATTATTTTAAAAAATATTTGGTCCAAATAGCTCATGTGCTTTATAATAAATCTACCAGAGCTCATCTTTTGGAGGCAGAGGGTGGAAGTGGTAGCCGAGTACAAGCGTAGTAGAGTGGATCGGGTGCGTTGCTCAGCACATGGCGTGATGCTGCTGCCAGAGGCACAGCACAATTCAGGTATTCGTTCGCGTTACCAATAAATGACGTGGAAGCCTTTTTAAATAGTCGAATTAATTTGGTGAATAGTGTGCTAAGTAAGTAATTTTTATTGGGGATGTGGTTGGTGGTGCTGTTGAATTGTTTTCAATCCATCTAATGGTCAAGTATAGTGATAGAAAGCGGTTTTGCCCTAAAAACCTGTTTTTATAGAGATGGGTGGTGCTATTTATTATATATACTATATAATATAGAATATATAATTTATATATATATATACTACTTGGGGTAGGCTATTGGTGGCTGTGAGAGTGTCGTGTGTGTGTGTGTGTGTGCTTGTGTGTGTGTGTGTGTGTGTTTTTATGTATGCAGATGATATTCGTCATCATGTTATGTATGTGTGTTTTATACATATTGTATTTTGTTACCAATCTTAAGCCCATTTTTTGTCAATATTAATGTTTTTTTTTTTTTTTTTTTTTTTTTTTTCTTGAGGGAGAAGAGGCAGGAAAAATGCTAATTACGCCAAACAGGTGGCCAGCCTGTGTAGTGGGGACTCCCTTAATATAAACGGGTTTACCATAAAAAAACCTCCTCCTACTCTTTAGGGATTTCTAACCTGGATTGTTTTCCACATTACTTAAGGCTAGGCCTTAAATTGGGGCTTTAACGCCCGTGGGGCTCGCTCCTTATCCAGCCGCTCGGTCAAGGGGGGACAGGGGATCTGGGCCACTTCGCGGATTCCTGATCGGTCTCTTTCCAGGAGGATGCGCCCGGCGAACTGTGATAAACAATCCAGTTCCCCTCATCCTCCATTATCTTATTCGCAGCCCGTATCCACCGAAAAAACCGGAGTTTTCTTGTTGGCCCGGAGTTATGTTGTGTGTTTTACACTTATTGTATGTTTGTAACAATCTTAAGCCAATATTTTGTAAATATTTAATTGTTAAACGTAATGGTATACAAATGTAAATTAAGAATAAAAGACTGATTGGTGGACTCTTTCCCCTTATATACCTAGTAGTTCCTATATTAGGGGAATTATTCATTGAAATTATGGAGATGTGTATATGTGTATTTTGCGTTTTTCTCGTATGTGCATAAAAAAAGAATTTTGATTTGATTCTGACTTTGAAACTTAGGTTTATACCCTCTACAAAAACACAGCAAGCCCTCAGATTTATATTTTCACAAACGGACAGTCGTATTATTGTACCTAACGTAATGTGGAAAGTTCAATATGATTGAAATATTAAACAAGGACCCTAGTACCCCGAGCAAACGACAATGCTACTATCGCAATAGCTTACTGATTACTGGGTGTTACGGCCCTACAGAGTACTAGTATAAGAGTTGTGTCAAAAAGGCTTCGTACTGACACTACTTTTGAACACGATGTCCTCTTGTTTATTTTTGAAGGAAATATATTACGGGCATAAATAACAACTCTCTACACAAGGTGGTTTATTAGTAATAAACTAACCCCACCCCTCCCCCCTCTTTCAAAGTGTTGAGTATGGGAGGTAAATCTTTATTGTATATTTTCACATTATTTTTTTTAACTCCAATTTCATTGTAAAGGACTATTTAATTTTAAACATCAATGACCACTAAAGACGACACATACCTTTCGACGTTCCTAGCAAAAATTATAGCAGTTATACACCTTACATCTTGAGGTGTAAAATTATGTACATGATACGCCATCGGAATAGATATTCAACATGGGATTTGTGTAGATATCGATGAAGGGATATTATGGATCTGAGATTGTCCTTTCACTATACCTCATTAAAAAGTGTTTCCGGTTTTATTTTTTGAGTGATAGAAAGATGCTTTCCCCTATTCAAACGGGGAAAGTGTGGTGGGGGGTCCTGGGGTTGTTGGGTAGCATTAAATGTTTCAAATTGCAACCTCTATCTTGTGAATATTGCCAATTTTTTTAGGATTTTAAAGGTGTATTTAATTGGAAAAAAAACAATGACACTAAGGACAACACCTTTCACTCCGGTTTCTAGTAAAAAATTAATGCACAATATGACACAACAAATACCATAATTTGTGTGAATAATGACTAATATCTTCGTACATTTCCAAAACATAATTTATGCATTGATATATTTTAGTAAGACTTTGGGGTTGCCTGGGTTATCCCTTTACGTAGAACTATTGTGTCTGGTGCATGCATAGTTTTAGTTTCTATGGTTCTTGCATGGTGATGGTTTTTTTAGTGCCTTTTTCCAGGTGGCATTACAATGTAAAGGGGGTTATTTGCCACATAAATTTTGCTATGAACGACGTGAGAGAAGTTGTTTTATTGCGTCGTCAATTTATTTCATATGAATATTAACGAAATTTAAAAATTATATATCACAAGATAAGTTGTATGCAAATTTGAAATTTTTAAGTTACTCTCATTATCCTCCTTTGAAGAGGAGCAGGCGATGAGGAAGAAAATTTTTTGTGTAATTCGAAAAAATCCAAAAATTATTTTAAGTTCATGGTAAGGGTCTGAGTACACCAATAACTTCAACCCATCCGTTTTGGAATAGTATTCCAGGCGTTTTATCAAGACCTCTTAATGTTGCACCCTGTAAATACAACATCGGATTAGCGAATGGCTATGTACGACTATTACTAGTACAGAATATATACGAGAGTACTTCGTGGTGTTGTTTGCCGGCCTCAAACACGATTTTCTCTCTGGCACATTTTCTATAAAACTTTAAACTAATTTAAAAAGATTGTTCCAATGTGTCTTTTTGTAACTAACTGGTTATGAAAATATGCGGATCTTGACAATTACATTCTACATGTGCCAAACCACAGGTTCATGATACCTTCTATATCCTTTACGTTCCAATTGCTCACGTATATTGCTCTTCTTCTTTTGCCTAATCATGTTCTCGTGTTTCAAGTAAACACGATATAACTGATAATAATAAACATGATTAATATTTCCATAATACTTCAAATGATTAATTAGTTACTAATCAATATACAATAGTTATGAATGAATAAAAAAATTTATAATACAAAGTCCAACAAGCGATTTATCCTTTTTTTAAATCCTTTAATGGGTTTTATGAATGAACATATTTGTGTTATGGATGTCAGGGTAAAAACATTAATAACATGATGTCAAACAAACGAGAAGGGTAGCGATTATAACCATAGTGAAATACCACAGAGTTGGTTGGACAAAACAATAAACGGTCAGAGGTAGGGGACTCCGGCTGGGGTTGATGAACAGTGAGAAACCAATATTGGCGACCGTTGCGGCCCTCTAACCCAAGCTCCAAAACTCCCTCATTGCAAAACACAAACACAACAACCGTGCATGTTTTTCCAAAGTACTTAAAAGAACCCTTTGCGTTGGTGTGTTTTATTAATTTTGTTGTTGATGCTCAATACTTATAGGCAGTTTTCATAATATCGTGTACCACCATAAAATAACAAGTTCGATTAAGGAAGATTTTATAACATTAAAATCGAGCAGTTCAGCCGCGGCACTTAACTGAACTAATTGAATAAGAAAGAAATGTATTGTTTTTCAAGTAAATTTTCCATTGTAATATTTTTTGTATTCCACTGTATCATGCAATATTAAAATATAGTTACTTGTATAAAACTAATTACCTTTTAGTTATGTTATTGTAGATATTCTGACCCAAGCTAATCCAGTCGCCGGTTGTCATGGTTACCAGATTGATTACACTTGTTGCTGCACAGCTGAATTTCCCTGGCAGGTGGTTTTGTAATTATTTAAGGTCTCTGTCCCTCAACAATCCTTAACAATGAAAATGTAAAAATTTATCTATCTCGAATTAAGTAAAAACAAAATCTAATATTTATCTCCCGTTTATTATATAAAACCTGTAAATAAATAGTTTTACAATACAAAAGTAGCAAACAATAAAAATAAGTAAGGTAAGTTTATTATTTTTAAATATGCTGTATCTTCATATTACATTATTAAATTGTATGGTACGTTAAGTGTAATGTAAAAATATCCTTAGTAATAATTATGGTATGTGAAAACATCAAGTGTAGAATGTATTTGCTCAGAATTTATTTTTACTTAAATTTTTGATCAAAGTCCTTGTATAATAAAAAAAAACCCGCAGCAAAAATGAAAAGTGTGTTTTTGAAATAAGAATTGAATGTAGAAAATATAATATGTATATTTGTTGTAATGTCATACATATACGATATACGTATACATATCAAACATTATATAATATATATATATATATATGACTATACTTATCTATATAATATATATATGGCAAATAGCCTATATATTTAATATAAATAATGGTGCTACATACGAATATACCTAATGTATACAGTGATAGACTATATTTTTAAATTTAGCCAAGGAAAGCTTAATAACGAGGTTAGTATACATATATGTCATAGAATAGTTTAACAGATGATATGAATATATGAAGATATTATGAAGGAACCCATTGGTACCCTTACAAACTTACATATGCGAGAATATCTTAATTCATACACTCAATAACTATTTATGGTTGTTATAAAAATAGTAATGTTTGTTTCACACAGAGAGATTAACATTAAATTTCAAATAAACCAAGGTTCTATGGATACGTAATCTATTCACCTGTCTCTTTAAGCAAAATACACACCTTCTTTCCTCTTTTGAAACCTTATCTTAATTGATAGTTATTGTTTGATCGATTTGTAGCAATTTATGAAACTAATTACTCTAATTTCTGACATTAAATCATAACCCTGCATAACCATTAAAGTCCTTTATTGTATTGCGATATAAGCGTTAAATGGTGCTTGCATAGAATGCTGTCACTCAATTGAAATATTTATTTAATTGTAAAAGTTTATACGTTTTACGAGTTGTGTAAACAATAGATTGTGTGGTAGAGATTATGTATCCAAAGGCAATGGTTTTTTACGTTATGGAAAT